>NW_027181815.1:9252114-9509250 GCF_029961685.1 Aristolochia californica
CGATGCAAGGGATGAAGGGGTACTTCATCTCCACGGTTTAATTTCAATCATCTGGAAGAAAAGGTCTTGTTTGATCTTCTTTGAATTCCGCCCCCCCCCCCCCCCCCCCCCCCCCATTTTTTCTTCCTCTCCCGCACTCCCTCTCTCGTCTCCCTGCGCCCCCGATGTCGCTGCTGCCATAAAATCGATCTCGTCCTTCATCTTCGGCCACCGTCTCATTTCCCTCTCGTCTCCGACCACAGAGAAATCCCAGACTTCCTATTCCCATAAAACCTCCCTTTTTTCGTCTCCTTCCGAACCCCATCTCCACCATCACCACCAATCCCTATGGCGGCTGCAACAGCGGCAACCTCCTTATCCCTTCTCTCTCCTCCCTCCCTCAAATCCTCCCTCTCCCTTCGATCCTCCTCCCGTCTCCGAATGCCCACCCCTATGTCCATCAGGGCCTTTTCCGCCCCCGTCCTCACTCAAGACGACCTCAAGAAACTCGCCGCCGATAAGGCCGTCGACTATGTCAAGAGCGGTATGGTCCTTGGCCTTGGCACCGGCTCCACTGCCGCTTTCGTCATCGATAAACGGCGCAGACGAAGTGGACCCTTTTCTCAATTTGGTAAAAGGGCGGGGTGGGGCGCTTCTCCTTGAAAAAATGGTGGAGGCGGCGTCGTGCAAATTCGTGGTCGTGGTCGACGAGACGAAGCTTGTGGAGGGTCTGGGAGGCAGCGGCTTGGCCATGCCTATGGAGGTGGTTCAGTTCTGTTGGAAGTATAATTTGACGAGGCTTCAGGAGCTATTCACGGAAGAAGGGTGCTACGCCTAGCTCAGGGTGGATTCAGATGGCAAACCATATGTGACGGATAACTCGAACTACATTGTGGATTTGTACTTCAAGACCGCAATTAAGGATGCTATAGCTACTGGAAAGGAGATTTCTGCACTTGAAGAAGTGGTGGAACATGGGCTTTTCCTTGATATGGCCACTGCTGTTATAATTGCCAGGAAGGAAGGAGTGACTGCACAGATGAAGTGAAAGGAGAGGTAGAGTCTAAATGGTTTCATTATTACTACTTTCTTTTGCTTCACTTTTACTCAACTAAACTGAAATGGGGTCCTTGGTATTTCTCTGTATTTTTTTTCCAAATTTTTCTGGGGTTTTAACCCTTTTTGTTGACAAACTGGATGTGGGGAATAAAGGAGGAGGATTTGTTGTATTTCAATGAAAATATATCCTTTATTACAGATGAGGTCGCGAGTTTTCACTTTTTTGTTTCATGTTTTGCCTTTGAATCGTAGCACTGAAACTCTCTTTTCGACATGGAGGGTCTTTCTTCTATGCCTTTCGATCTTTATTTAGAGAACGATTAACTTCCAGTAATTGTTGTTTTCCCTCTATGCAGTATCTATGTGAATTAGACATCCGAGTCTTCACCTGAATATTTTTTAGCTGACTGAAGCTTTCTTCGTTCATGACTTACAAGGTTTTCACTGGATTTATACTTCCAGATTTGTTTTAAAACAGAAAGCTTGAAATCTGTTCCACAATCAAGGAGCAATACTGATCCTTCAATCCCAAGTTTTAGCACAACAAGTCTCTGTATCTTTTGTGAAATAGATTGCTATAATCCAAATTGAAAGGAAAATTGATTTAGTTAATGAAAATAGTATGTCCGTTAAATGTACTAAACTTGGAACTTGTTGATTTTAATATTAAAGGCACGAACTCGTTATTTGAATAATTTTTTTTAGGTTATTTTCAAAGTTGTATATGTATTTATTTATTATTTTTTCAATTTTATTACTATATTAAACTTCATATTTAAGTCTCTGGTAAATAAAATATAATTAAATAATATTTGATTAATTAATTACTTTTAATTTTGTCAAAATATATTATTAATTAATACCATGCAAATCTATCTTATGTTATTAATATAATACTTTTTATTCATTAATCATATTTTTTATTTACTCTATAGTATTAGTGATTTAATAATGGTAATTAAAATATTGTTAACTCGAACATTTGGTTTAATTAACTTATTTTTATAATTAATAAAATCAATGGTTTTAAATTTCTAAGATGAAGATGAAGTTGTCCACACTAACACCCTATTTCGAAGATTTCGAAGATGAAGTTGTCCACACTAACACCCATTTCGAATATGATGATCATGTAGATGCATAAGATGAAGATGAAGATGAAGATCAAATTTTCATTTTGTTGACTAACCCCCCCTTTATGCATCTACATGATCTTCATCTTCGAAATGGGTGTTAGTGTAGACAACTTCATCTTCGAAATCTTCGAAATTTAAAACCATTGATTTTATTAATTATAAAAATAAGTTAATTAAACCAAGTGTTTGAGTTAACAATATTTAATTATCACTACTAAATCACTAATACAATAGAGTAAATAAAAAATAAATGTGATTAATGAATAAAAAGTATTATATTAATAGCATAAGATAGATTGAATTGGTTAAAATCTTCGAGTGTGTGCGTTCCGAAGGCCGTTTGACGTAATCAGAGTGAAGTTTGAGGATTGCATCCAACACCTTGCTAAAATAATTACTTATGGTGCAGTTTGATCTATCAAACATCTCCGTTGTGACACTATACGTTTGTCCTTGACCAACAGTTAGGAGGAAATATGCAAGTTGTTCTTCAACTAAGATGGTCTTTGTGGCTGATAAAAACTCTTGACAAGTAAGTATATCTGCCAATTTGTGAAATACCAGTTGGTTCATCCTGTAAACTTTCCAAAATTTAACTGGTGATTTGTCTAGTACCTTTTGAAAATACAATGGACCATTCATCCCACAAGAACGTGGTACACGTCTGTTGCAATGGTACAGATAGTATCTTCCCATGGCGATAAACAAAGTTGTGAATTCAACCATAGTTACAACTTTTTCATCATCTGTCATAGTATCCATGGAAATCCACAAATTTAATCACCTAAAAGTCATAAAGACAAGTAAGCATCAATCTTTAATCATAACCTATTTGCAATCACACCTATAAACAACCATATTCATCCACATTCCCACATCCTACATTCAATCACATCCCTATGCAACAATATTCATTTAATTGTCCACATCCATACTCATCTACCATATTCATCCATGCAATATATAAATACAACAACATATCAAATTTAAATACAAACCATATTAATAAGTCTTGCAACGTCATAATTCAAATAACATACCTAATACATAACAATATTCCAAAAGAATAGTGTATTTATAACGCATTACAATTAGTTTTCAAAACAAAATTTAAGCCACTCGACCCGCTCATCTCCGTAAACATGACCTTCTTACTTGGCGTATCCAACCATGAAGGAGCGCGAAACTTCAATTCTGTAGGTAAGTCCGGGATTTCCCTAAGGGCTTTCAGCCAATCTCTTTCAATAGTGCCTTTCATCATGAAATTCTCAAATGTCTTAGCAATTCGATCCATTGCATCAAAGAATTTCCAAGTGTCATCATCGGGCATTTCGGTTTTCTTTCTACGACGACTTGAAGATAACTGCTTACTTTCTTTCAGATTGATTACCTAGAGACTCATCCATGTTTAATAATGGTGATGGAGTATCCCTAACTATATCAAAATCCTTTGGCTCATCCATCGTGACATATTCTGATTTACGGATCACCTCATCGCCCTGATCTACAAAGGTTGCACCTCCTGACCCTACCACTATTGTGTTTCCTACCACCACAGCTAATTTGTCGTACAGGGGGCAGCCTTCACGTCTGTACTTCTCAGTATCTTTATGTTCCTACAAGAATAAAACATCATTTAGACGTCTTGGAATAGAGTTATACTAACGCAGAAAACATAAAAAATATTTTATAGTACATCATGATTTACTGACCTTTATGTAGTCAAGCCATTCAGAATTACATGCAGTAACTCATTGTGTGGTTGCATCCCAACCAAACCCACTAGTGTTGATACAGCTTGTTACCATTTGGTATGTTTTCTTCCATGCTCTTATTCGATTCTTCACCTGCTCAACAGTTTTTTTCATGACTGCGTCTTCATTGAACTTATTTACACAGTCCATGTATACCTCATATTTCCACAAACCGTTAGGCAACTTGTTCCCTAGATTGACCTTCTCAACCAAGAGATCGAGTATTTTGCTATCATCATCGAATGTCCAAATATCATATGTTCGGCCACTTGGTTGTCTTCTTGCAGCCATGTATAATCTAAATCCGAGACATTCCTCACGAAAAAAAAATTATCAGACAACCTTTACTAGTCATGGAAACACAAACCATAAAAAAAATACCATGTGGTGGATATGTATAATACCCAAATCTCCTCACCACATGGCAAAAATATACCATAGCACATCAAAAACTCTCAACAACAATCTCACACATTTCAAAATTAATTAAATTATTTTCACTACTGCATATGCACTAAACAATGAGAACACACACACATCAAATCCAAATTCACCGAAGACCCCTGGTAAAGCCTCATATAACTTCTCAGTCATTATGAACTGTACCTCATCAGTGATGGAGGTCGGGTTTCGTTGGCTAATGGACGCCCGTGTAGGCGACTCAACCTTGTTTGAATTGGACTAAAAACCCCTAATAAAACCTAAACCATAACCATCAAACCCTAAAGTGAAACCCTAAACCCTAAACCATATATACCTCATGCTTCCAGACCCCGTTAGGCAACTTGTTTCCTAAATTAATCTGCTCGACCAAGAGATCGAGCATTTTTCTATCATCTTTGAAGGTCCAAATGTCATATGGTCGATCACTTGGTTGCCTTCTTGTAGCCATGTATAATCTAAATCCGAGACGGTCCTCATGGAAAAAACTTTATCGAAAAACCTTTACCCATCACAGAAACACAAACCATAAAAAAAAAACTAAATCATCAAACCCTAAACCCTATCACCTACTAAACTCTAAACCCTAAACACTAATTCCAGAACTTAATACCATAAAAGGCCTAAACCCTAAACCCTACACCCTAATTCCAAACCCTAAACCCAAAAAACCCTAGAGCTTAAAAACACAAAACCCCCAAAAACTTAAAAACCTTAAACCCCCTAAACCTTAAAAACCCTAATCCCTAAAATACCCTAAATCCTTAACCATAAACCCTAAACCTAATTACAGGACCCTTAAATACCGAGTAGCAAACCCTAAAAATAATCCATACACGAATCAAGAATTTAGACTATAAACTGTAACCCTAAATCCCACAATAACGCACAAATAACCCCCAATTAGGCACTGAAAATAAATTTAAATCAAATAAAACACTAATTTAATGGGAAAAAATTAGGGTTTAGACATACCTTCTGAAATTTGGGAAAAACCGCAGTCGAAGGGTGAAATCGATGCCTAATCGAAGTAGAAATTAGGCAATTGATGCCCAAATGTCCAAAACCGAAGAAAATCAAAATGAAAATGGGGAAATCGAACGAAATCAGAAGGTATTTTTGGGGGAAAGGAGATTAGCCAGAGAGAGAAGGGAGTGGGAGGCCGAAAGGGAGAAGAGAGGGGGAAGACAGAGAAGAAAGGGAGGTCGGGAGGGATAAGAGAGAGAGAAGCGAGTCCAAGAGAAGAGAGCGAGTCACAGAGACGAGAGAGGGGGTGCGAGAGAGAGGGCGAGGCCGAGAGAAGACCGAGAGATGAGGTCGGAAACGAGAGGGAGCTAAGACGGTGGTCGAAGACGAAAATCCGATTGATTTTATGGCAGCAGCGACGTCGAGGGCGCTGGGAGACGAGAGAGGGAGTGCGGGAGAGAGGAAGAAAAAATGAGAAATGATGACGCACGCGGGGGGGAGGGGGGGGAGAGAGAGAGGGAAAAAGCCAGTGTCGTGCGTCCTTCAACTCAAAGAAGATCAAACAAGGCCTTCTTCTAGATGAAGGAAATTAAACCGTGGAGATGAAGGACCCCTTCATCCCCTGCATCGAGATGAAACTTCATCTGCGCTCCACTAACAACTTCAAGTGTTGAAGGGCATTATGCGGTTGACGATCATCTCGTCCTTCAAGTTGACTAACCCCCCCTCTGGTTCTTATTATTTTTTTTCAATTTCATGGTTCTACTGTGAAAGAATTAACTTTTCAAACTACTAAAAATTTATTCTGAATAGAAGACCAGAAAATAATGCTCAATTGGTGAAGTTTTGACATTGATTTGCCATTTGTATCTAGAGGAAGAAGATGAGCCTCAATAGCTCACTTTAAAGGCTCTGATAAACTAGGTCCAATGCATGAATCCTCCTCATGTTGCATTGGGGGTTAGAGATGATTCAACTTATATTTTTTGAAGTAATCTCCTTTGCCAAGATTGATGGAGCTCCTTCTTCTCGACATTTTCTAATGGTGAAAAGCAGTCAAGAAGGTGGAGCTCTGCAC
Source organism: Aristolochia californica (assembly GCF_029961685.1). NCBI lineage: Eukaryota > Viridiplantae > Streptophyta > Magnoliopsida > Piperales > Aristolochiaceae > Aristolochia > Aristolochia californica. The sequence continues at coordinate 9,258,528 of NW_027181815.1, forward strand.
AACTATGTCTATCCCTTCTAGAGATTGACTAAATTCAACTCTTCACTCTTTATTCTCCCTTCTAGAGATTGACTAAATTCAACTTTTGAGATAATGAATGCAAGGCTAAGAATTAGAGGAGAACCCGAAAGAAGGGAAAAAATTTGAGACTAGGGGGCCGTTCTACCTTGAAAGACAGACTCGCTCATGAAAGATGTTATAACAAGCAGTCACGTACGCGATACAGGAACTACAATGAGGGATCCAGGAACGTGGGAAAACTCCAAAATAGTGGAAGGACCTGCTATCATATCAGAAGTGGACATCATTTCTTTGAAAAGACGATGAACAGAACGACGTAATAGAAGACTATCTGAACCACTGGAGTCGATGAACGCCGAATAGATTGGCCAAGATTTTCAGTTGACTTAGATATACAGGTTTTTGACTTGGTTGGGATCTTATACATGGGCTCTTAATTTCCATTATGACAATGCTCTCTTCCCACATTGTTGCTTCTAGATTTCTTTTATATCGCCTGGAGTATTTGACTTAGCTCTTCATGTCTACTAAGGGGTCTTTAAGCTCGAATATTTTGAATTATTGATCTACATAAGGGACTACCCAACCCCCTTGTAAAAGCCAATCCTTCGAGGTTACAATGATGTAGTCTCGGGAGAGCCGCAAATACTTTGAGCTAGTGATTACAAAGTAGAGAAAAAGAAGAAGGGCTTGGAACATAGTCAACTTCAATATATCAAAGGAGTGAAAGGAAAGGCTGATCCTCCAAGACCACAGGTTCTTTTCGAATAACATTCGCAAAGATTCCTAAGTTGTGGCAGGTATTGCCAGCTTCCCCAAAAGGGATGTAAGAGGTTTGAGCAAACGGAACCTTTATCTTCTAAATCTCTCTTCAAAGCACTGAAATGCAGTGATAAAAGCTAAACAATCAAATGCTCTTATCCAAACATAGGTCCTCAGAAAGTGAGGCACTGTGTAGCAATCCTGTGTCTTCTTCATGTCTCTGTTGTTCTGTAAACTCCATGCCATCTTTTTGCATAACTTTGACACCCTGAAAAGATTCCTGAAATCCCAGTTTTTTGGAAGGTGGAGAAGGAACTAGTACTAATGTTTTTATATATGCTTCTTTTTCCTAGCAGTTTTTCTCTTTGTTTACGGCTGAGCTCCATTGAAGTAGACATAAACCTGTAGTAGGTTCCGTGTATCGATTCTCCTGTTACAAAACGCAAATGGCCTGGTCAAAAATCCATCATGGGATTCCGTGTATCGACTACACGAGGTTACATCAATGGCGTCGGTAAGACCACCAACAGTGTGGGAAAAAGATGAATCGGTGGGTGAACCAGCTTATGATGGCGAATAAATAAAGAAGTACGTGATGAATTAAAAAAAGGAGCTGCTCCAATATAGAATCGGAAGATAAGAGTCCGCACGGCGAGAGTATCTGCCACCTCATTTCAACCAGCGGAAGCTTGAGCGACCTGAGTTCTTTCTACCCATAAGTAGGAAGAATTCTGGTTTCTGATCATTCTATTGTGAAAGTGGTCTGCCTTTTACCTTATGATGGTGAAAGCAGAGGCTGAAGGTGTTGAAGACGCAACCGAAATTCTTTTCAATGTGAACCATTTCAGTGCCTTTTTCATAAAGACGAAACATATCTTTGGATGATTTTTGAGGTTCTTTTAGTGAACATACCGGTGAGAAAAGGCCTGTTTTCAATTTTATTTTTTTTTTCAATTTCATGGTTTTACTGTGAAAGAATTATCTTTTCAAACTACTAAAAATTTATTCTGCATAGAAGACCAGAAAATAATGCTCAACTGGTGAAGTTTTGACATTGATTTGCCATTTGTATCTAGAGGAAGAAGATGAGCCTCAATAGCTCACTTTAAAGGCCAGGTTTGATATACTAGGTCCAATGCATGAATCCTCCTCATGTTGCATTGGGGGTTAGATTTTGCTCGTTGTAAGTGCTTCTGGTAGCATTTTATGTTGATTTGACTTAACAAGAAATCAGAAAGAGTAGAACAAGAAACAGAGAAAAGCTGGCCATTCTCTCACTGATTTTCCAAATCGTTCTATTCTTTTGTAAAATCTAAAAACTAGAAACACACGAAATAAGAACAGAAACAGAAGCCCCTAGTCCAGAAGAAGAAGTTCGTTCCACTAGATTTATTGCTAGCACCTTTCTTCAGTAGATGATCCCTTAACACCTTCCATCTCGACAACACTTTCAGGCGTCTGCGTTTTGTACCAAGTAGCGCAGAGAAGATAAACTCCCATATTAATGACGCTAAGAATCGTGAGGAGCCCATAGAAGCAGTCCAACCTTCCGTTGTTGATTTCCGCAGGAAGCCAGCCTTTGCCGTCCTTGGTTCCTGTCACAGTCTTCACCACTGTCACCAAGAAGCTACTGACGAAGAAACCGAGAGAAAGTGTTGTGAGAAAGAGACCAGTGCTCATGGTTTTCATCCCCTTGGGAGATCGAGTTATGAAGAAATCGAGCTGGCCAGTGTATATGAAAGCTTCTCCGGCACCCACGAGGAAAAACTGTGGGATCAATAAGAAGACAGAGATAGGTAACATTTCGGGGATGTCGGAACCAAAGCTTCTCGCCACTGAGAGCCTCTTCACCTCTGCTAGTGCAGCGGATGCCATTCCAAGTACGGAGAATAGGAGGCCGATGGCCATTCTCTGTAGATTTGTGAAACCTGAAGTGATTGAAAAAGGGAGGAATAAGATCGTCAGCTGGAAAACAAATAATATACGTTTTTTATAAAGAATTTTTTTTATTGAATACAAAATTAAAATATCAGAGCTAATTTTTAAATGCAAGAAATTTTATCAGACAGAGGGAATTTTTTCTAATAGAAATTTTTTTCTTTCAATAAAAAATTTATTCAAAAAAATAATTCGTCTGTCATTTTTTTTTCTCAAACGGTGTCTCAAAGAGAAAGAATATACTGGGAAACGTGATAATGAATGGAGTTTTGTGATGTAGATGAGAAGGACGCGGAGACCAGATTTCAGTTTGTCCTACCTTGCTGGCCTTTCCACTTCCTCCAAACTGGCATGATCACGCGGTCGTTGAAGGCCAGAGTGATAAGAATGGCTCCCACAAAGAAAACAGTGAGCGATCCTGCTGGAATTTGGAAGTTTCCGATTGATCTTTCCATGGTGGTAGCCTGCTCCACCGAGAAGGTAATCATTTGAGCGTATGTTGTCCAAAACATGATGGTCGTAGCCCAGATGGGCAACAGCCTCACCATCATCTTCACTTCCTCCACCTGAGTCACTGTGCACAGCCTCCAAGGGTTGGGAATGTTGGAACTATTTCCTTCATAATCACCTTCTACAGCAATGGCAGCCTTGTCCAAGCACCTAGAACAGCAATATACCTTCGAATTTCAGCAACCAGGAATTTCGCTCCCAAAATTCATCAACTACTACTTAAGATGATGACATTAATACTACTCACCGAAACTGATCCGAGTGAGGGATTCTGGCGATGCCGTGAGGATCCTCATACAGAAGGCTGACACTAGCAGGAAGTCTGAGCTTCCTCTTCCTAATGGAAGCCGCTAGGACTTGGAGAATATGAACAATTGGGCTCCCTGCGCTCTTCTTGTACCTGTACCTTCTGGTGCCCGACAGAAATATAATGACGGCAAGGAGCATAGAGAAGGAGCAGATTCCATACGCCCAGCTTCGACCCACTTCGTCTTGTATGTAGACAAGCACTGTGCAAGCCATGAGAGTGCCGGTGCTGATGAGGAAGAAGAAGCGGTTGAAGAAGAAGGCCATCTGGTTCTTTTCCTTCTCGTCTTTCTCGTCGAACTGATCCGTCCCAAATCCTGAGACACTCGACTTGATACCTCCCGTGCCTAACGCGATCAGGTACAGAGCCAAGTAGAAAACACCAATCTGCGTCCCGTTGGCCGGCTGGCATTTGTGGGCAGAAGTGGTGTCACACGGTGGCGGCCGTAGCTTGGGGATCTTTGTCGACGCTGCTAACAGCCCAGTGCCCTGAGCAACACAACTGGTTAAATCTCTATCAATTATATAGCTTTAAGTATCATTTCCAGAACAAGTTTTTTGAGAAACTCACGAGTATCTGAATCACTGTAAATATAAGTATAGTCATGTATCGTCCCATGAATGAATCTGCGAGGAAGCCACCGAGCAAACACAGGAGAAACGATGTGCCCATGAAATCGGTAACGATGTTTGCCGAGGTCGAACTTGGGAGTTGCATTGTCCCGACCAAGTACGTCACAAGATTGACAGCGATTCCCATGGTTGAAAGCCTTTCAATGATCTCAATAACTGAAAATGCTCAGAAAATTAAATGTCGTTAGACAAACACTAAAACTGTGGTTGATGGCAGTGGCATAGGTGATCGCAGTCCAGGAGAGTTAAAAAAGGAATTCCTCTGCTTTCCATCTATCTTTTGCATGGACCTACCTTCTTTGTCTTGGTTCGTCTAGGAATTTCACTTATGTGACACAGTTTGACACGTCTACAATCAATCTTTTCATTAAAGAGAATGAAAGAGAAAAGGTCATTTAAAATGTGGAGAGTGGTGATCAGTGTAGATACTTCCCCTGAGATCAGAACCTACTGTGTAGATACTGAATGCTTAATTACGTACATGAGCTCCAGAATGGACATATTCGAAGTTTAGTGTGATGAATGAGCTCCGGCAGCTATTGGTATTTGTTGTTAAAGATGAAAAGAGTAAAAACCTTCAGGTGAAGTATTGTTGAAGAAGGGACCAACCTAGGATAAGAGCTGCAGCCACCCAACCGCCAGTTCTCAACTTGTCTGCAGGATAGCCTTTGTAGTCCAGCGTATCCGCGACAGACCAACTCATCTTTCCGTGCTCCTGTAAATGGGAGAGGATGAGGAATTTTAGCAGAGAAGAGAATGGTGAAAGGTGGAACAAGAACGTCATAAAGAAAGAAACAGAAAACAGCCATTGCGGCAGAAAGAGAGAGGGAGGGAGAGAGAGAAAGCGTCTATGTAAGAAGCAGGAAGGACGAACCATTCTATTTTTCGAGGTGGACAGAGCTCAAAGAAGCCTAAAGGCTCAGAGAAAGCAAAAAAGCAAGAAGTCTGCTTCAATTTTCTCACTCTCAACACTACTGTAAGAGCGGTTGCAGGACTGATGAGAAGGCTGCCCAAGTGGGTTGGCCTTATATAGGCTAGCCATGTTCATCCCCCATAGTGCCCTCCACTACCAATTGAGAGGAAATCAGGACTTGTTTTTTTATAAAAGTTGGGATTAGGTTTATCTGGATCGAAACATGGAAGCGTCTAGGAGATTTTTGGGAAAAGTAAACGGAGAAATGAAAAGTGATGGAGAATTATTGGAGAGGGCAGGTGAGAGAAAAACGGAATCTTGAACATGGCATTGGCCAGGGCATCTACTCTTCCATGGCAAATCTCTCCTTTATTGATGGATAGTTTTTGGGTTTATGGAGAGAGTAAGCCACACCAGTCCAGTCCTTTCAAGTGCTCTCCCTGCCCCACCTGTCTTACCCACCAACCTTTTTGTTTCTCCTCTAATAGGTAAGAACTCCAATATTTGTTTCATGGTGAAACAAAGACTGCTCCTCTTCTTCTCCTTTCTTCTGCTGCTGCAAGCCCCACGTCTTGATCCATTTCGGCCGCTGCTCAACGACTTCTGTCGAGGGAGGGAGTGGGCAATGGCTGGACTCCACCCTGTGGCCTCCCTGGGGGGAACGTGGCCATTGCCTCCGCTTGGTGAAGAGATGGGAATGAAAAGGCTGCTTTCCAATCCCAATAGGGACGAATCTGATCACTATAAAAATCGTTTGTCTTGTTTGTGTTTGAGAATTGAGATGGGTCAGGTGATGTTGACCAGCTCTCACTTGCAGATGAAACCTCCCATTCCATACACCTCCAGCAAATCTGCTGCTAGACTGGAGGTAGATACATCATAGGTATCTCGACCAGTGCATGAGAGAGGAGAATTAAGCCGGGGAATTGGCAAATAAAAATGGGGATGCCGTTTCAAATCCGGACTCACTCCTCGTTGACACCACCAGCCGGCAAGTTTATGGGGCCCAGAAAGGGCAATAGATATACATCAAGGTGGAATCTTATTTGGCCAAAGGCAGATCTCTTAGTAGCATTAGACCTCTCAGCAACGGCAGAGCCCAAGAGAGCAGTGTGTGAGATAAGTAAGGAGTCACAATTCCCCACAATTATAGAGTTTTTACCCATGTACGGAGTGGACTAATCCACGATGGATAATTATAGAGTTTTTACCCGTGTACGGAGTGGACTAATCCACTATGGATAATTATAGAGTTTTTACCTGTGTACGGAGTGGACTAATCCAGGACTAATCCAGAATAGATGGGTTATTAGACATATGAGCAAAAGTCTCAGATCCATTGAGAGTGCACAATCTAGTAAAAGCTTTAGCAAGATGGGTACAAGACTCACTGGACTCACTGTTGGCATAAAATTGGTTGCAGCGATCAGTATAGTGGCCGTCAAGATGGCATATTTGGCAACGAGGAGGGTGACGCCCTAGACCAGAATGAGTGCGGCCTCGGTTGACATAATGGCGCCCAGAATCGTTGGTTCGACCAAAGCCACGGCAGGTCAACCCATCCAAACCATGGGATGTGGCAGTAAAACCAGCAATGGGAGAAACAGAGCATTCGAGAAATTTTTTGAATAGTTCAAAGCTCTTGGCTCTGGAGGTGAGGTCAGAGAAACAGGAGAGAGGCGTAAGGGCCATTTGTGTAACTGAGAAGGTGGAGAAATCGGCACCAAGTCCACGGAGAAACCAGTTTGTCGAAGCAGCAACAGATTGATTTCCACGCTTCAACTGCTGGAGGCCATCTTTGAGACGGATTTCTCGAGCCTTCAACCAGTGATTGAATGCATTTTCTAATGTGAGCCAGACTTCGCATAAAATGGAGAGGCCAACGGCCTTGGCCATTGCCTCCTCAGTGTTTAGAAGGCATTGGCTCATTGCTCTTCATGCCATATATTTGGCAGTATGGGAGGTAGAATTTGTGACGACAAATTGAGGTAGTGGCACAAGGGTTCTGTCCACATAGCCGAGGATATTTTGACTCTCAAGAAGGGGGAGAAGTTGGCTCCAAAGGAGGTAGGTTGAAGAGGAGAATTTAATGGTAATCAAGTGAATAAGAGTTTGAAAGGGAAGGAAAGGAGAAATGGAGTCAGGGGCCATTGAGGTTTGACTCGAGAGACACTTCGCATTTGGAACCTTTGGAAAAGGGGAGATGAGGGAATCGGTAGTAAACATTGAAAAGAGGCAATTTGTTTTTTTGTTAAATCGTTGTGAATCAAGCTAGGCATAGGATTGAACCATGGGCCAATGATAACCTGGGTTCCCTTGCTTGGGTTGAATGAAGGCTCGGGTCAAGAAGGAATGAGACCTCGAGCTCGAAGGAAAAAAAATGTTGGCAAGGGAAATCGGGGAACGTTGGTAGTCTCTCAAGAGAGGAAGCAGTGTCGCAGAATGTGACAAGGATGCAGTGACGGAGAAAGGTGGAACACTAAGGGCCGTCACGTTGGGACGGAATCTAAGGGGCGGCGACTATGCCAATGGAGATGCACAGAGGTGGGTAGCAGTGGAAGTAGAATCTTCTCACCCGAAAAAATGGCTATTCAGATAGACAGGGGATCAACGGTGACTGATATCATGTAAGATTTCATTAAAAATCTCTTTATTCACCACGATTATAACCAAAATTACTTTGAGTATTTATACATAAATTTGGTAACAAAAAATGGCTATTTCTGACACTCGGGGATTTGGTCGTCTTCCTTTAGTTCTAGTAATGGAAGCATGGTCTACAGGCTTCTGTTACGTTGGCATACCATTAACAGCATCCCTCCAACTTGCGAAACTACCATTCTAATACATGGGTCTTCTATTAGCATATTTTCTAGACATGCATGAAATTCATAAAACTTAAAAGTGGAGCCCATGATACATACATCCAGCCATAGCAGTCAAATTTCAAAAAAATTCAAAAAATTTCAAAACGGTCGTCTAGTCTATCCAAAGTGCAATCGATGGAGACACGTGTTTCTTTGCTAGACCAAATCTTCTTCCTTTAACATGAAAATTTTCTCAAAATTATTTCTTATCAAAAGAAGAGAAGTTGTAATTAATGAACAGTTACATCTGTCTACTATCCCTACATCGTAGAGAAAACCACCTCAGAAAGGGTCAATTCATATAACGTGTCTAACATCTTCAAGTCTAATGCATGATACCGTTCAATGTAAGTTTGACATTTCATAAGCACAAACCAAATTTTAATCTAAACGGAGCATTATCATGAGCTTATTTTGAATAATGTCACCTCCATCAAAAGAGATGGAAATTGGGGATGAGTCCGTGGCAGGTCGCTGCACCAGCAAAAGCATGAACGGTTGCAGAGGGATCTTCAAGTCTGCTCAACCACTCCAAGTAAACGACTAACAGCATTCACTTTCACTTTCCATTTCACTTTGACAATCCACTAACCACCCCTTAATGACCCAAAAAATAACCGACAATGAATAAGAGAGCTCGAATCATGGTCACTGGTGTTGGGTTCACCGAGATACACAATGCATTTGCAGCAAATTCTTCTAGAAGGTTCTCCATGTTTCTCAAGAAACAGCAGTAGAACAGCTGCTTCGGAAACAAATAAACAGAGGCACAAATCACAGCAACAGTAAACTTCCTTTCTCACGAACAAGTAAATTGGGTAGTACCTCAGATTGAACTTAAAAATTTCTCTTTGGCTCTCATTCTGGTGTGTAGTGGTGTTAGAGAAGTGCAGTAAGTTTGGGTCTTATCGAGAGTATAGACACTGAAACCAGAGATTGAAAAAGGTGGCCAATGGGTCGAGGGGAAGAAATTACAGCACTATTGTCTGTGGCGCAGAGACATAGAAGAACACAACCGAATCGCAAACCATTTAAGTAACACATAAAAGACAAAGGTAAGGAAGCTAGATCACATTCATCAGTGTAATAAAGAAGCTTCCGCATACGCAAATATGCTGCAGATCCAAGGTGAATTGTTGGCCACCACTTGACAGTGAACCAGCACAGAATTGCTCCCACGAATAAAGTGGAGAGGGAGAGAAAACTCATCTCACAGATGGGTCTGCGGGAATCATCATGGTTCAACAAATCCAAACTGTATCTTTTAGTTACAATGAAAATGCTTATATACATCATGTATAAAACCAGTTTTTTTGGCTCATAAGAGACCATTAATGACTCTAATTCCCATTTCATTCTGAGATTGCGATTGAAATAGATTTTCCTATCCTAAAAACTATTCCATCCCCCGGGAACTTTTCCAGCAGAGCTAACAAAGATAGATAGAACATTGAAGAAAGAAAAGAAACTTGAAAGTTATAGATACTGAAAAGATTAGAAGCGGGTGTTGCCCAGATTTGCCGTTTCATCAAAATGTCCAAGAATTATCCAAACTTTCTGAAAAGCAAAAAGGGGTCTTCTCACAGTTGACTATTATAACCCACCTCACATATAGATAAAATTTTGAGCAGCAGCAGGTACAGAAACAGGGAAAAAGGAGTCTCTTGCATGATATGTCTGGTTCAAGAAATACATGGAAGTGACCCTCAACACGTGATGAAGTGCATACCAACAAGCAACAAAAACAAGAGAGAAGGCATTTATGCAACATACAACGTGACTGAACCCATCAGTGCAGCCTCCACTTACCCAACTCCACCTCCACCAGCGATGGCCCGCCACTATTGCTCTTTCCAGAACCTGTTATCTTGAAAGAGATCTCAACAACCGTGGCCTCTCTGTAGATTTCTCTTCACTACAAGCTGCAGATATGGACACTAGGGAACATGACAGGCATCATCCCTTCTTCAGAATAATGATCTCAAACTAGAGTTTGTTTCTGCTGTTATCCATAGAATGAAACGAGCACTTGAATCCAGATTCACATCCACTAGGCGTTTGCTTTTACTAAGAGCTTAGCTCTGGCTGTTGCATTGTGAATTGTTTGGGTCTCTAGATGCAAATGGTGGTTTGTGTTTAACCTAACAGCTTTAGACATTTGAAAGATGATCAGTGAGGAGGAAGAATTTTTTATTTTTATCCATAACAGAATTACTAGTAAATTCAACTGAGGACATCCTTTGATTCTAGACACTAACTTCAATAACCTATAGGATATCTTGTTATAAGTTGAAAAGGTAATTTGAGTTTGAGTTTGAGTTTGAATAAATTGCAATCAGATTTCTTGACAAAATTTTCAAAGTTATTACACCGAACCAGCCATCAAACCGGTAGGATATCTAGTTTTGGTCTAATCGGGTTAGATTAGCCAAAGCAGTCTCTCCACCTCCTGTCCAGGGAAGAATCACTCCCTTCTCCACCGATGGAAGGGGAAGAGGTAGTGCTGGAGTCTCTCCACCTCCTGCCCAAAAAATATATGACAGACGTAAGCTTCGATGTCAGAGGTTAAAAAATTTTTACCTGATAAGTAGAGGTGCATCTCGCTCTTTTTTTTTCTGATAAGAATTGGATTTTATATCTGTAGAGAGCCCAGGAGGCAATAATAACTCAAGAACCATTCATCCATTTTTATTTTGAAAAATAGTAGTAAGTCACCAACTCAACAAAAGTTGTATCAGATCCGACCAAAAGAGCAAGTTATATTCTACATAAAATGAGATGTTTCCATAATAAGCGCCCAATGGTTATTACTCATGTGTACTGCGCGGAAAGGCATCATTTCTGGAGTTGAAGAAACATCTTTCATGTGGCCAAATTTCTAATTCTTGAGCAGGATGCCTTTATCGCGAGGAAAGCCAACATCTCATCAATAATCTGTAAGCAAAAAAGGAAAACTTTTGCTTAAGCATCGCAGCTAAAACTCCTAAGATATATACATTATTGACAAGACACCATTTACAGATGAAATGAATCATATAATCATTTTCTCTACATTGGCAACTTCAACATATGAGAAGTTTATTCTTCTCAAGAAGCACCAATGAAGAGTTATACTAGAAAAAAGTATAACAACCATAACAGCCTTATCAATGTCCATTCATTTTCTTTTACACTTGAGCTTCATTTTGTTAAAATATTTCTTCGTGTGAAAATCAAACATTTCTATCAAACGCAAAATATCAAAAGAAAGTTGATTCAAGAGTAAGTAGAAAAGTCTCTCACCAGTCTCCCATAGACCAAGGATGACACCCATTTGTTCTCATCAAACCCTTCTTTAGTGACCATAGTAGAAAATCTTTTTAGAACAACCTATCTAAATCATGCTGTAAGAAAGAATGGCAGAATAATGTATTTTTTTCTATTTTTTAGTCTTTGTTTCCTCGATTTATGACGAGATATATGCCTATGGGCAACTTTGTAATTTTAAATAAGAGTTTCTAATAAAAGGAGGAGAGAATTATCACTCTCCTAACCATACCCCAATTAAGGGCATCATCTCACTCAAGTTCTCTCCTCTTTTCCATTCTTAGCCTCTCTCTTCTTCTAACTTTTATCTACAACCTTCTACTTCTTTTTTCTTTCTTCTTTTTGCTTTGAATCCTTATTCTCCTCACTCCAGAAGTCATGGAATCAGAGTGGATTTAAATCCATCGACATCGTGTTGCTGCCAGTCTTAAAATAGTGTTGATAATTCAAGGACAGAGTGCTGTTTGAAGACAAGCTCAGCAAACTAGATCCTAAGCTGTGTTCTCTCAGAGATAGATCTATCTACTGCTAGTGTCTGCCTCTTTTAGTTTTCTACTCTCTACTCAGTACGAAGCTCTGAAGGTATTCTGAAAGTCTCTGAACTATTCTACAATCAAAAGAGTTCATTTATTGGTCACGTGTTTGCTGCTATCAAAAGTGCATGGAGAAACACAATTCTGCCACTACAAGTCAGATGGATTCCTCTTCTATGACCTTTTTAACTTTCATCAGTTGCAGCTATGACTTTCTGGACACTTGTTTAATAAGTTGAAATTTTAAATCCCCCTTATTACTGTACAGCCTCATAATGTAATGTTGATAAAACCTTCTAATTATTCTCAAGCTGAAGCTTCATACTGCATTTGCATATGCATCTATTACGTCACATGTATGCTGCTCACCTAGGTGTGGTTATTTGGAGATCATATTATTGCCATCAAATTCTGGTCGTCTAGTGCTTAGTAAAGACATACCACTGCGTGCCTTTAGTATATTGTGCTCATGGCTGATCAAGCGTATATTACAAATCCAATTACTATTTTGAACCAATCTAAAGAAGATCATGTTGGTCAAATTACTATGATGAAACTTGATGGAGATAATTATTTATTGTTGGCAAGAGCAGCTGAAACTTATATTGAGGCTCAGAATAAATCTAAGTTCTTTTATCAAGATCCACCAGCAACTAAGACATCCAAGTGGGTGTTTGACAACTTACTTGTGAGGTCTTGGTTACTATGTAGTATGCAGCCACGTATTTGTAATCAAATTATATTTTGAGAAACGGCACAAGAAGTCTGGGTAGCACTACAGAAAAGGTTCTATCAGGAGAAGAATCTATGACTTATACACAATTTTATATCAAGGAGAGAAACGATAAACCTCTCATGCAGTTTGTACGTGAACTAGAAGGGGTTGGTTGCAAATCAGCAAGTATCACCTCTTGATGTGGACATGGCCAGGATAAAAATTCAATGTGAGGAAATCACAGTGACAAGACTTTTGCAAATTACTGGTCCTAATTATGAGTCTGTTAGAGCTCAGATCCTTGCGAGAACAGACAAGGCAACTTTTGAAGACACAGTGGCTAGTTTAATGCAAGGCGAAACCTGTAATGCCAAATGCCCAAGTGAAGAATGAAAATTCTGCTTCGTGTCTAATGCCTCTTGGAACTCAGCTGGTAGAGGTAGTGAACAGCGGGGGAAAGATAGAGATCAAGGGGGAACCCATGGAAGAGAAAGAGGAAATCAACAAAAAGAACTATGTATTCATGGGAACCCATGGAAGAGGAAGAGGAAATTGACAAAAAAGAACTATTTATTCATTGTGGGCATTTGAATCACTTCTCTAATAAATGGTGGTAGAAATTTGGTAAACCAGAATGGGCATATCAGGTTGGTGCAAAGGAAGTAACAGGGTTTGATATGGTGACTATGAGTACAGATGATCTTTATCAATTTGTGCAGAAATTTTTACAGCCTTCACAACCCTCACCCTATAATCGGACATCTTCCCCTTCTAATTTAGTAACCACTTTAACTCAAACAGGTATTTCAGCCCTTCTAGCCTCTCCATCTCTTCCTGGATCATTGATTCTGGAGCTTTAACCCATATGTCAATTACCACTTCTTCTTTTTTAAACCTGACTTATTCTAATGCATGAGAATCAATTAATCTAGCTGATGGTAATTCTTCTCCAGTTGCTAGGTTTGATTCAATAAAAGTCTCTACTTCTTTGTCCTTGGATGATGTTTAACTTGTGTCCAATTTTCCTGTTAGTCTTTTATCTGTGAATAAACTTATCAGAACTCTTAATTGTTCAGTGATGTTTTTGTTATTTTGAAGACCTCAGAACATAGAAGATGATTGGATGGGGCCATGAGAAAAATGGGTTATATTATTTTGAGAAGACTACACCACAACAAACAGCTACTTTGAAGACACCTGTGTCTGCGTATGACTAGCATCCTGGAGTGAGAAAACTACAAAAGCTCATGTCATACTTAGGGTGACACTTGAAGTTCAATTGTGAAGCATGTCAATTAGGGAAGCAAAGTAGAGTTCCGTATCCAGTAAAAGGAAGTATTGGTAGCTCTCATATCTTTCAATTAGTCTACTCTGATATATGGGGTCTGTCCTATTCCAAGTATGGGAGGACATATGTACTTTTCATCCTTTATTGATGATTTTAGTCATGTTACTTGGGTATAGTTACTTAAAGACCGTTCTGAAGCTTTTCGTGTGTTTAACCAATTGGTTCATGTAATACAATATCAGTTCCAATCTACTATTGGCATGCTTAGATCAGATAATGCGAAGGAACAATTGAGCTTATTCAGTTGTCGCAATCTTGTGGTATTGTATATCAAACCTCATGTTTATATATTCCATAGCAAAATGGGGTGGCTGAACAGAAGAATCAACAACTAATCGGTACAACTTGGTCCCTATTATTTCATATGGAAGCACTTGAACGTTTTTTTGGGAGAAACACATCTTACATCCATATGTCTTATCAATAGCTTACCCTCTTCTGTCCCCTGTGATCAGATTCCTCTCAGAATATTAAATCCTACCATAAAGTTGTATCCTGTGCCACCTAAAGTATTTGATTGTGTCTACTTTGTCCATAATTTTAGTCCCGCTCAAAATAAATTGTTTCCCAGGCCCATAAAATGTGTTTTTTTTTTTTTTTTTTTGGCTACACTTAGACGTAGAAAGGTTATAAGTGTGTTAATCCTATGCATGGTAAATGGTTTGTATCTGCAGATGTTAGCTTTTTTTAGCACACATCTTACAACTCAGCTTTAGCATGCAGCCCTCTCTTAAGCTTCAGGCATGCCTATGCCAACATCTGCCATAGGCAAATTCATTGCTCAAGACTCCTTATGCAGACATGTTGGCAACTCATGGCTCCTCTTTATTTTCTTTTCCGAAAGGTGGGTCTATCTCTACTCATCCTCCAGTTGTGTCTGATCTTGACTTACCGGTAGCAATTCAAAAAGGAGTAAGATCATGAACCAATTATCCCATTTCTAATTCGTGTCGTTTCAAATATTTGCTCCATCATATTGTGCATTTGTTGCTTGTCTAAATTCTATTTCTATCCCCAAGTCCTTTTTGAGGCTTTATAGGCACCTCAGTGGAAGGCTGCAAAGGAAGAGGAATTATTTACCTTACTTGCTCAAGGTACTAGGGCTTCATGGGATTCACCTCCTAGTGTGACGGTTGTTCGCTACAGATGAGTGTTTACAATCAAATATAATGCAAATAGAACCATTGAAAGATATACAGTTCAACTTGTGGCAAAAGGGTATTCTCAAAAGTATGCAATTGATTATGGTGAGACCTTTTCCCCAATTGCTCAAATTAAATTATGTTCAGATACTTAGCCAAGTAGCAGTATAAAGGATGATCTCTTTATCAATTAGATGTTAAAAATGCATTTCTCTATGATGATTTATCTAAGGAAGTCTATATCGAGCAACCGCCTGATTTTGTTACTCAGGGAAGTCAAATAAAGTGTGTAGGCTTCACAAGGCAATTTATGGTCTTAAGCAAAGCCCCAGGGTATTGTGATGCAATTTGGCCTCAAGAGGAGCAGTTCAGATTAGTCAGTTTTTATCTTGAGGAAATCTGGTATAGTGGTGATAATTGTGTATGTCAATGACATTGTTATTTCAAGGGATGACTGGCAGAAACATCAAAAGCTATCTCAGGTAGCAATTCCATAAAAAAGACCTAGGTCCAATAAGATACTTTCTTGGGATTGCAGGAGCTTGGAATAAATCAAGTATTATTCTCTCACAAAAAAGCATACTACTGACATAAATGATGAATATGGTTTCTTAGGGACCAAACTTGGATTCATTAGAGAAGTAAATTTAAGAGAGAAAAAAATGTATCTATAAGGCTTGTTGAGAAGTTCATTCATATGCTATTGTTGCTTGTCCAAACATATTTTTTGCTTTTGGATTGGTTAGTCGCTTCATGGAAAATCTAAGGAACAATCATCTTGAGGCAGCACATAGAATCCTTCAATATTTAAAGGGAGGAGCTGGAAAAGGTCTTCTTTACAGGAAGCATGGTCATATTGATGTACATAGCTTCTCTGATGCAGATTATGCAAGATCCAAAGTTGATCGTCAATCAACCAGTGGATTTTCTACCTTTGTAAAAAGTAATCTAGTCACCTGGCGGAGCAAGAAGTAGAAAATAATGACAAGATCAAGTGTTGAAGCTGAATATAAAACCATGGCTCATACTGTATATGAGATGATTTGGGTGCACTCCTTGTTGTCTGAATTTTGGGATTCATGTGACCTTGCCTATGCCTATATGGTGTGATAACCAAGCTCTATATTTATTATTAACAATTTAATATTTCATGGGCATACAGAGAAGTTGTCTGAAGTTGACTGTCACTTTATTCAAGCTAATGTGCTAAATGGCAAAATTTCAACTATTTTGTTTGCATCAAGGAGCAACTAACTGATAGTTCACCAAAGCATTACCTACTACTCGGTTTTACAAATTATGTGACACATTGGGACTTTATGATGCATTTCGTCCAGCTTGGGGGTGTCAAAAAGAATGGCAGAATAATGTAATTTTCTCTATATTTTGTCCTAAGGGCAATTTTGTCATTTTAAATAAGAGGTTCTAATAAAAGGAGGAGAGAATTATCACTCTCCTAACCAGACCCTGATTTGGGTATCATCTCATTCATGTTCTCTCTCTTTTTCTACTCTTAGCTTTTTTCTTCCTCAAACTTATCTACGACCTTCCTTCTTCTACTTCTTTTTCTTTTCTTCTTCTTTTTCATAGAGTACTCATCTTCTCCTCAGTCCAGAAGTCACATGACAAAGAAATAATAAGCTGATAATACAAAGGATCTAGGCATCACCTAATATACCATGATAGCTAGAATCATTCAGAGAAGAGGCTTTCATTTTTTTTAATAATTTAATAAAAGAGTTTTTTAGGTTTAGACCTTCTATGGGAAGTCACCAGCCACAAATTTACTTAAAAATGCAGACCAGCAAAAAAGCACAAAAGTTGCAGATAACACTTCATACAGTGAAAAATAGTATCAATTTTAAGTTCAAAGAAAGAATAGCTAAACATAGTGAAGAAAAAAGTGAAAATATTTGCTACAGTGGAGAACATGTGTCTAATAAGTAATATAAAAATAAATCAAAGATTATAAGGAAAGGAACATAACCTCAAGATCAAAATCAAGCCTCAACGTCATATTGCTTGAGCAAGTCACAGTAAGGTGTTTGTTGGGTAAGGCCCCACTGGCGCCTTTGCAACTCAGCACGGCAATTTTGTGAAACAAGCATAAAGAACTCTCTCTCAACACGATCTTCAAGTTCCAAACGCTCCTTGCTCTTATATGGATACTCTTGTTCAAATTTTGTATTTTTTACAAAATAAGGCACACCCCTTTCAGTAACCATCCTGTGCTCATAGGAGTCTTGTCGATTAAGAGAATATATAGGTTCTGAAGATGGTAAAAAGTTCAGTAACAACAGCAATAGAATGGGCAATAGCTGGATAAGGGTACGCATATTGCTGTTACCCCCATGAAACTCTGTTGTCCGGGCACTTGGACCCATACCAGTACCAAACCTAAATCCACTGAACCCAGTGGTTGCTGGATGCATTCCACCAAAGAAGAAATTCCTAAAAATCTCATCGGCATCAATATCGGCCTCGTAGAAACCACTGAAACCATGATTACCATGTCTTGTGGTGGGTCTGTCATAAACTGCTTCCTCTGACCCCACAAGATCATACCTTCTTCTGCTCTCGTCATTATTGAGACATTGGAAGGCTTTTGAAACAGCCTTGAAGGCTTCCTCAGCCCCCGGTGCCATGTTCTTATCTGGATGGACCTTCAAAGAAAATTTTCTGTAAGCTTTTCTAACATCTTCAACAGAGCAATTCCTTTCCAACCCCAATATTTCATAGTAATCCTTCTGTCGTTTGATCTGCCTAACAATTGAAATCTGCTCCTCTGTGTACCCCTTCGAAGGGGAAGAAGAAGATGAAGATTTGTCCGATGAAACCCTAGCCCTAGGAGATGAAATTCCATTGGGTACTCTTGAAGAGGACTCACCATCAGAAGCACCGTTGGGTGCAGACGAATGTGATAGTGATGGATCAGCTGATTCTTGGCTAACCCTGGAGATGAGATCGCTGATTTCGAGACTAGGGTCAAGACGACGGGCTTTATTGAGAAATTTCAAGGCACGGCCCTTGTCCCCATTAGTTAGGGCTTGCTGTCCGATCCTCAGGCATTTCAAAGCTTCGTCTTTGTTTCCATCCATCGAAGAGATTGAAATTCGAAAGAAAGAATGGAAAGAAGAGATATGAGATCCCCCTAGAGAATTTCCAAAAGAGGGCAGTCGAAGATCAAATTTTCAAGGGCTTCTCAAAGGAACGTAAGATCTCTGCATATAAGAATAAATGTAAAATGAAAAACTTGGACCAAAGTTAAATAAGATGCTCAAGTAATCAGAGACAGAAAACAAATTCAATACTTAAAATTCTTGCCCCGACCACAAGTAAGCTTTCAACAACTAGTCAAATTAGGGAGAAAAGGACGTATATATAACAAACATCCATCTCCGCAAAACTCATTAGAAGTAAAGAGGAACTTGTAATCTAATTGGAGAGCAGAAGCTTGATTAATCAAATGTCCAGTTGGACAAAAACAACTTCCGCAAACTGAAATGGAAGAGAAAACGACATAATTGGGGAAACCAAAATACCGGAACCAAATCCGAATAACACCGACCCGTCGATCCTTAGATCTTCTCGTCCTCCGAGATAGGGCTCTCCACAGGGATGAGAAGATTTTCCTCGAGCATCGAGAGAGGGCTTGGGAAGCACGTTGAAAGGTATTTGGAAACTCTGGAGTCTTATAGGCGACCCGTCAGGCTGCGTGGGGATCAGAGTCTGCTACGTTCTCATTACTCTCGCATTATCTCCACCGTGCGCTGGTTTGATTTGTCCGCTCTTTTCTTTTGTAAAAATATAGTGGTTTTGTTTTTTAGCTCATTTTTTAAATAATATTTTAACTGCCGTTATTTAGTTATAATATTTTCCCCTTATAAGATTTAATAATTTTAATAATGTGTTAGTGTGGACTAGTTTATACGGGAAAACTGTTTTAGTGTCAGTGCCCCAAAATGAGAAAAATAAAAAAAATAAGAGAATGAGTAACTTGTAATTATATACTTAATTAAAGTATAATACCTAACCAAATTAGCTAAAACAAACATGATTACTATATTAATAAGTAATTTAATTTATAATTAAAATATATTAATTAATTAATTAATTAAACTATATATTATATTATTTAATGATTACAAATTATTGTGAATTAATACAGAAATTACGTGAGCTAATTAAATGTGCACATGATTACTTATAATAAATAAATAAAATTAAAAATAACATAAAAAAATATAATAAATTAAGTTATTAGTTTATTAATAACTAACACATTATATATTTTTATGTATTATTAATTAATAATATTTTTTTCTGTTAAATTTAAAACCATTAGTTTCATTAATTTAAAACTAATTCATAAAATAAAAGTTATTAATTCACCTTAGTTGTTAATTATTGATTTAAAATAATTCATTAGCTCTTTTAGGTCGGAACCGCTGCAATAGACACGCTTTGACCAGGAAAGGGGGCGTTGTGAGGACTACGACAGAGGTGGTGATGCGACGGAGACGACACTACGTCGGAGGTGTTGCAACAAAGGCACTGTGACTGAGCGGCTCTGTGAGAGGAGCTTCTACGGAGCCGTGCGATGATGATCGGCGTCAGGAAGGAGAAGGGAGAGGGAGGCCGAGAGGGAGAAGGGAGAAGCGAGAGGGAG
The DNA here is from genome assembly GCF_029961685.1 of Aristolochia californica. Taxonomy (NCBI): domain Eukaryota; kingdom Viridiplantae; phylum Streptophyta; class Magnoliopsida; order Piperales; family Aristolochiaceae; genus Aristolochia; species Aristolochia californica. Next base: position 9,278,191 of record NW_027181815.1, read on the forward strand.
AAGGCAGAAGGGAGAAGGAGGCCGAGAGGGAGAAGGCAGAAGGGAGAAGGAGGCCGAGAGGGAGAAGGGAGAATAAGCGAGAGGGAGAAGAAAATGCGAGATGAAGAAGAAACCGAGGGAGGAAGAAGGAGACTGAGAGAGAAGAGAGCGAGAGAGAAAAAAAAAATTGGCCTATCGTGACGACGCATCCCGCTACTTCAACTGAATGATTTCCAAAAAACTATGGAATCCTAAATCCGGAAATTAAACATTGGATGTCATATTTATCTAATTCATCAACATAAATCAGGGCGCTGGAACATCTCAGGAGATGAACTGAGTAATGCCGTTAAAGTTCATCTCCTGTTTCCAGTTGACTAATCCCCCATAAAGTTTGCATCACAAAAAATCCAAATGTAGAAAAACAACCTTAACCTGTCTTGTTTCCTTTTTCTGTAACCTTATCCTCACCCAAAAACCCAACCTCAACCTTGTTCCCGCCCAAAAACCCAACTTCGACCCAAAATCTGACACTGAAAATACTAGGAGTAGAAAACCAACCCACCCCATTTCCTTTTCCCTGATCTATTATTGCCCCATCCTATTGGGATTACGTTTTCAAAAAGTCAATTGCATACTTTGCATACTAAATTTAAAATAAAAGAATAAAAATTATATGAGTGTCAGAGGTGGTTTCGGTCCACCTCTCTTTAGTAGGTTGGTTTTTCGTACTTAAATGACTAGTTTTTTAGGTTGCATTGACTAGCCTCTTGACATTGTATAAGAGTCAGGTCCAACACGTCCTGCCTTCGAATCCCGCGGGGAGCGGGTGGGTGTCAGAGGTGGTTCTAGTTCACCTCTCTTGAGTAAGTTGGTTTTTCGCACTTAAACGATTAGTCTTTTAGGTTGCATTGCCCAGCCTCTTAACATAGTATAAGAGTGTTTTCTGTACTTAAAAAAAGACTAGTCTTTTAGGTTGCATTGGCCAGCCTCTTGACAATGAATTTCCTCAAAATGCCCTAAAGTAAAACTAGAAGATAATATTTGAAGTACTTGTATTAGATGGAATAGATAACTAACATTATAAGATGTTGAAATAATTAAAAAATAAAAATAAATCAATTTCACATTTTAATTTATTCATTCTCTTTTATTTGTCTAGTGGAATGGGCGTCAATAGAATGTAATAAGCACTTAAAATAATGCAATAAACAGGAACTTGTTGAAATTTTAGGAAAGAAAATAACTCATGGATATAAATAACACTAAAACATTTCATTTTATAAGACTCCGCCATATCAACTCTTCATTGTTTCCTGTTTTCTTCTTCCTCTTATTAATCTCACAATTTTCTCCCATTAATCTATTTGAGTTGTTTCTCTTCTTGTTAGGTGCCTTCAATAGAGTTGAAGACTCTACTTCTCAAATAATTTTTGGCAACAAATTTAAAATTTTGTTGATAGAAGTTCTATTAGCGGAAACATGTAAGTGAATTCTAGCAACGATTTTTTCTCATAGGAAAAACTTCTGCTAACATAATTAAAACAAAAATAAAAATTTTCACCCCTTGAAATTACGATGTTATATATACTAATAAGGTTTATTAACAAGAATTAAAAAACATAATTTTTTTGTAATCTTTCATGATTATCGAAAAAACTAACGACAGTTCATATTTATGTAAATTTTAAATTTCTTTTTAGGAGGGCATGTGGATTTATAAGGGTCGATCAAGTAAAGTATTTGGTATGCTGAGAAATAATTATTTTTTTCAACAAATTCTTATTTACCTAACTTAAATTTACTCACATCAATTTCCTATTTGATTATTCTAAACAAATTTTTTTGGGTCAAGTGGGATTATTCCATTCTCCAAATTGTACATTGGGTACAAATTCCTTTAGTCAAATTGGCTCCTACAATGGACCTGGTCACACTAGCCATGTCCAAAGCAAGGGAGAGGAATCTAGGACACGTGGTCCCCTAACACAAATATCATTTCTATCCTCTACTTGTGGTTCCAAACCAAAGCATCCCTTCTAATGTAAATAAAACCACCAAGTGACTCCTTTGTAGGGCACCTTGCTCCTAGGCCAAGTAAAATTTTAACTCTCTTTTTTATATTTGAAACAAATAGACAAATAAACCTTTTTGTCCTGTCCTGTCCTGTTCTCACTTAATTTTTTTTAATTTTTAATTATATTGATGTCAATATTAGGTCAATCGACCGTTCGAACTTGAGTTGAACTGAGTCAGATCGGACATATTGGGTTTTATAACATTAGTCTATCTTACTCTCAGTATAATCTTAATTGATATATTTGATTTTGATCTATTTTTTATGGATTTATATTAAAATTAATAAATTATTTTGAAATAAAAAATTTGAGTAGAGGAAAAGGGAGTTTGTTGAAAAAAATGCTTCCTAGAAAAATAAAAAATAAAAAATAAAAAATGCCACTTAATAAAGAGATAGGCAAGATTCATTGGAGGGGCAATATGTGACAAATTCATGGTATTTATACAACATATATTGTATAGTTTTGGATTCTAAATGTGACTCAAAATAATAAATAAAGAAAAATATGTGAAAAATGTGCTTGGGAGTGGTAATTGCCAATTTAAATGACCAAAACACCCTCCCTAATCTGTTTAATAATCCTCCTAGGCTGAGGCCATTAATGTCTTTTTCTAGCGCGAGTAAAGTGAATTGCTGGAAGATAAAATATTCGTCCACCAACCTAAGAGCCCATACAGAAAGATTCAGCACCCCTTCTCTCCTACCAAAGGGGTGTTCTTTCTGAAGCAAAACAAGGAAAGCCTACAAATTTTTGCTTTCGTTCGTTTCTCTTGAAAACCCTCTTCGGTTTCTCCGCTAGCTTCCTGTTTCTCTTCAAAACCATTTCTTCTGCTGACACGCATTTTGAATAATTTAGTATTTTCCGCGGCCATGTTTGCATAATCTGATTATGTCTTTCAGCTTCACCTTTTAAAACTAGCGGAACGATATTCATTTCTCTTCCTGAACCGATGGCCGGAGCAAGAGTTCAATCCATCGAAGACAAGAAAGGCGGGTTATTTTCATCTCCGGACCTGGGTTTTCAGTGGAGTCTCAACAATGATTCTTTTTCTCTCGGTGGTCTTTTTGCCAGTGTCGGACAAGTGGGTGTTGGTTTTGGCGGCATTTCGCCCAGCTCCTCGAGTTCTAGGGATACGGGGGCTAATATTCCAGGCAATGATTTATATTTAAAATATATCTCCTCGCCGGAAATTTCTGTTCGGATAGCGGGAATTCCGTATGAGACGGCGGCGGTGGAGGAATCGAAGATGCAAAAGAAGGAGAAGATGGGTGGTTTTAAGCTCAAGATTAAGATAAAGAATCCATCTTTGAGGAGGTTGATTAGCGGAGCTATTGCAGGCACCGTCTCGCGGACTGCAGTGGCTCCTCTAGAGACTATACGGACACATTTGATGGTGGGAAATAGTGGGCATTCCACTTTTGAAGTGTTTCAGGACATTATGAAGACTGACGGATGGACGGGATTGTTTAGGGGTAATTTTGTGAACGTGATACGGGTTGCGCCCAGTAAGGCGATAGAGGTGAGTGATGTTCTGTTCACTTATTTTGGTATTTTACTCTGTTAACAAGAAAATATATATATTTTTTTTGATGTTTCTACTTGTTTGTTCCATGTTGATTGGAGTGTGACTATGTATTGCTTTCTTTGTTCTCTTCAATCCCGTTGGATTTTTGACTTGAATAATTAATTATTTATTTGCCGCGGCCTTGGGGGTTGCTGAGTTGAAGGTTGTTGATTTTAGTTCTGATGCTCTTTTTCAATGAAAATTTTGATAAGCTGCTCGGCTGAAACCTCAGTTTTTGACGTTATTATTAAAGAAGAAAAAAGAATGATGGCTCTGACCTGTTGTGCACCATTGCCTGTTCCGAATGCTTGTAAGCATCATGTCATAGGATATCAATGTGATCATCTCAGGGCTAGCAACATCTAACTATCATCTGGTCAAGCCTTTTCTGCTTGAATCCTTGTCTTATGCATTGATGTCATCTTAAGTAACCAAGAGCTGATCCCCTGTGTTGTGCTGTGTTGAGTCACGATAATTTTTTGAATTCTTGACTGTTATCAGTTGGTTTACTGATCAAACTAGATAGTGGCCTATGGAAGATAACAACACAAGACAGCATCCTGTGATCTCCACTCATCACCATGCTGATCCCTCCATTGTGAGGGCAAATATTGGACATGTTTTCTCTTGCATGAAACGAAAAAGAAACTTTAAATTCTTGTTTGCGCTTAAGAAAAATAACTGGAGATAAATGAGGCATTTTCTGGCATAATCTGTTACTGAAGTTTTTGGCTCTCACACATAAAAGTTGCGGATGCCATTTACAGCAGCCTAACTATGCATTACTTGCACAGAATATAAGCATGGTAATCTATGAAAAGTTGGTATCATTCATGTGGTCTAACTGCAGTCTAGACTAGCAGAGTCCAAGTAGAAGGCTGTTAAATGGACTCCAGCCCCCAAAAACTTCTACCTAGACTGCTGTCCTGTGCAATCTAGAACAGTGAGGTATCTTCTGTTTTTATTTTTTTCCTTTTGAATATTGTAATGGGATATGATAGGAAAAGCCAGTTCCTGCAGAATTTCCTGCTTTTACAGAACAATTCCTCTTCTGTCTATTCTAGGTTGATTTACTTACAGGTTAAGTTCTTCATGGGCATTAAAGATTCATACACGCCTGCACTGCGAATAGAAGTCCGACTCTTGATGTTCTTTTCAGTATGTACAACTCATTTATGTGTACCTTTATTGCAGGAAGAGATGTCTCCCCCAGTTTAGAAGCTGCCTTTTGAGAACCATAAACTTTGGAGATAAATAATTTTGGATATGGCTGATATCTCTGCAGTATTGAGGTCCTAACAGAATAACTATGGAATGATCTCAAAGTTTTGGATAGAAAATTACTAATTATGTCAAAGTAAAAGGATTCTAAAGACTTCCGGTACTTGTTAAATCTGCCACCAGGTTCTCATGACATTAATGATATGACGATTATGATTATTTTTATTATTTTACTCTCTTTATTAATTGTTACGATCAATGTTATAAAATCCATCTGGCGAGGTGTCTGGTTCCACTTGACCAGGTGATGACATCACATGACGTCATAATTAGTTTTAAAATTTAAAAATAAGTTAGATCAGGGGAGACTTCTCTCCCTTGATCTGAAGGAGGGAAAGGGTGGAGTTCTGCCTCTCCTCCCTCCTATGCTGCAGAGGAGAGCAGTGGCAGAAGGGAGGGGCTCCGCCCGCCTCACCCATTGAATTTTTGAATGGGGGAGGAGTCCGCCACTCTTCCTGCCATAGTGTGGTTGCAGGGAGGGTGGGAGACCCTTCCCCCTGTCACTAGGAATAAGAGGAACAAGGGAGGAGAGGGTTGACTGCCTCCCTCCCGCTTTTCTTGCCATCAGGGGAGGAGCTCTATCCTCCTTGCTGAGTGGAATGAGCTCCTTCTCCTCCCCGTGTGTGAGAGACCTGACCGAGCCAGTTCACCATTTCTGTATAATCCTCAATGTTACCCTTTATTGACCTAGGCAATGGATCTGATTGAATCTAGTTCAGCTGGTCAGTCTGGCCCGGGTTTTGTAACACTAGTTATGATTATGATTGTTGTTGTTGTTGATGATGATGATGATGATGATGCCTTATTCAAAAAGTTATTGCTTGTTTTAGATTTCAGTACTCCTAATATTTCATTTGCTTCAGATTCTCCCCTAGTTACTCCTGGCAGTTTGAACATATTGAAGGTCTTTAAGAAAACAAAAAGTTGAGGCAGTGATCATCATGTAGAATTTATTGTGGTTTTTGTTTTTAAGGCATCATGTAGAATATTGTAATGTTCTATTATTGACATGGAGCTAAACACTCAAAATCAATTGTTGCATCTGTGCTCCATGCATTTGTTGATTTCAATCTAATCATTGGCTGACTATAGAAATTGAAAAAAAAAAAATGTCTGCAGGTGATGATGGCAATAGCGAATTCACATAAAGTTAAATAACTTGAAAGATGTTCATTTTTTATTATGTTTGGATGCATATTCATATCGTATAAATAGAAATAAAGTGGATGCCTCAATATTATGTGCATCTAAATGGAAAATTATATAGGCTCTGGTGATGTCATTCATGTTTTCATCAATGCAATTAAGTTTTTAATTTAGGTATTCTGTGTGCAGTTCCATACTACTGCAATGTTCTTCCTAGTGTGATACCGATTTTGGCTGGTTTCTGTGAATTTTTGTGTTGAAATGACTCCTATTGGGTTTCATATAATGATGGAATTAGTTAGTGCATGGTTTATATAAGAAGGGAACCTCAAGCTTCTCTGAAATTTGATTTGTTCCCCTTAAAGTCATTATTGGTGAATTTTACTAAAAAGGCCTATGGCGCATGTTAAAATTGGGTTTGGGTCCATCCCAAAATGGCTAGTTGATGTTGGGAGGCTTCTTCACAACTAGTATGGATCTTTGTGGGATTCATTTAGAACTATTTGTAACAGTACATAAATTTGTTTGAGAATTCCGTTGATCTTTCTTTTCTTCACCAGTCTCTGTTGTTTAAATTTTCTGGTGTATATTATTTGTGAAGTGCCTTTAGCTGTGCTATTTCTTTTCTATGCATTGTATTTCTTTTTACTTCTTTACTATTTCAAAGAAAAAGAGTTTAGAATTTTTCACTTATGGCTTAGGTTAAACTAGGACCATCTGTCAGAATGTTGCATCTTACTTTTGCTACTGAATTTTTCTGCAGTTGTTTGCTTATGACACAGTAAAGAAACAGCTAACCCCTAAGCCAGATGAGCCTCCCAAGCTGTGTCTTCCTCCCTCACTGGTTGCTGGGGCTTTAGCAGGTGTCAGCTCAACATTGTGTACATATCCACTTGAACTTCTCAAGACTCGATTAACGATACAGGTAGAAATCCAAAAAAACAAAACCTAACCTTCACATCATCTTCTATAGTTTATTGAAGAGTGTCTGAGGTTGCTAAGTGGCAATTTGAATTTGGTGTGGTTGCAGAGAGACGTTTATGACAATCTATTACATGCTTTTATGAAAATATTGCGAGAAGAAGGTCCTTCAGAGCTCTACAGGGGTCTCACACCAAGTTTAATCGGAGTGGTGCCCTATGCTGCAACTAACTACTTTGCTTATGAAACATTGCGAAAAACTTATAGGAAAGTTTTTAAGCAGGAGGAAATTGGTAACATTGCCACCCTTCTTATAGGGTCGGCAGCGGGGGCTTTTGCAAGTAGTGCAACTTTCCCTCTTGAGGTGGCAAGGAAGCAAATGCAAGTAGGAGCCATCAGTGGCAGACAGGTCTACAAGAACATGCTTCATGCACTTGTAAGTATACTTGAACAGGAAGGGCTACCTGGTCTGTACAGAGGGTTGGGTCCGAGCTGCGTGAAATTGGTTCCAGCGGCGGGGATTTCATTCATGTGCTATGAGGCCTGCAAGAAGATATTGGTTGAGAAAGAAGATGAAGCATAAGCTGTGAAGACATAGGTCCATCGGCTGCTGGGTAATTTCTCTTCAAAGGATATCAACACCATTTTGTCTGGGCGGTGTAATGCAGAGGAGGTTGGAGACGGTGTCCATTCTTCAATTTAATTTTCTGTTTTGTCTTTTCTTTTCTTTTTTCAGCTAAAAGGAACTATGAGAGCCATGTTACCCTTGCAAGCCTTGCCCGAGTGTTACTCCAAAAGAGCAGATTTAGATTTTTTTAGTGAAATGGTTATGAGTTTTAAGAGTGTCAAAAGACAGTAATTACTAGCTGAAAAAAGAATTGAGTTAAAATAATAAAAGACTCATGCACAATCAACAAATAAAATAATGGTATTACTACCTAAAGGTATTTACATCTTAAGAATTAACTTCCCATGTTTGAGCAGTTAAATGACATTGATGGTGAATTGTTGCTTTTGCTAGTTATAGCTATACAGGATTTACACTACTCAAACATGAGTTATAATGCATTCTCATATACAGATTTATATCAACAAACTAGGCTTCCAATTTAGACCCACAAAAGGATTTGTTAGCAACAACTATGGAATGCATTCTTCCTATGACTTTTCTCTTTCATGTTCATTAGAATGGTCTCCTAACCAATTGAAGGTCTTCCTTGTTGGACCTTTCTTCTTCTTTTCTTGTCTTCCTTTACTCTCCGGCTGTTTAGATGTATGGGTGAATGAGCTTTAATGGAGGGCTTTATCTCTTTGCATCATTTAGACAATTTTCTCCATACTATTTGGATGGGTAGGTTTGCTTTGCTCTACTCTCTAAGAACTTACAACCAACTTAAAACTCACAAATGGCCAAAGGATGGTTTTACTTACACAAAGCTTGACCTGTTCGTCGTGCAAGGATGTTTCTTTTAAAATTTATCTTTTTACAAAAGACTCTTCAACTAGGCAAAATTTACAATATAAACATAAAAAAATAAGCACAACCAATCCTATGTATCCATTCTATGTAATAGAAGCTTAAATTAAATATTGATTTCACAATTCAAGTCCAAAAGTAATACTCTGAATAACTTTGATGATTTCAAAGTGGAAGATTTTTAAGTTCAGGTTTACTTGACCAAGTGTACTCAATTGATTTAAAAATAAAAGCACATTAGCACTTGAATTTTTTAAAACAACCCTAACTAGCTGAACCTAATCAAGGCAATTAATTTTACAGTAAAAACACTCTAGTTCAGACATGCTCAACCTGTTAAGCACTTGTATTTGGTTGCCCTAGTTTTCTCCTAACATTTGGGGGTGCCGTTATTAGGGTGATTGATGATCATGAGCAGAGAGAGAGAGAGAGAGAGAACACAAAAAGAATGGTGTGTTTGATTCTCTTGTAAACTTCTTCTTCATTAAAGTGAATGATTGCAGCGGCGGAAGGATATGATGTAGTTTCACCTTGAGGTGAACCTGTATAAAAAGTGCATGTTCGTGCTTGATTATTTTTTCTTCTGTGATTATTATTGCTCTCGATAGTATTGAATTAAGGTGTCTAATTCCTAACACAACCAACTATAACCAATTGATTTAAAATACATGCACAATTATATACTTGGGTTTTGATCTACAACCCCAAATCTCAAATTAATGCAAATACCATAGCAAATCCTATTGCTATAATATATGATATTATTTTAGAATACTTGAACAAAGATTCTATCAAAGAAAAAGCTAAGTAAATTAGATTTCAAAAATAAAACACAAGAAGTACTTATCTCGTTGAAAGGTGGCTTTCCAAAAACATGAATTCAACCCTGAATTTTGTTTTGAAGTAAAGGACCCCTTGGGAGTAATCTTTTTTGCCATAGGAGTTGAGAGAGTTATTTTTTTTGGGGGCAAAAACAACTTAACTAAATAGATTCTCAACATTATAAAATGGAGTAATTGATATTTTGAAGAGACTTTATCTTTTTTTGTAAAACTAGTTGAAATCTTGGCTAAAAATTATGAAAAAATGCTTAAATTTTTTTATGGGCTACTAATCATATAGATAGGTTACTTGCAGATTCTAAAAGCCTATCTTGGGAGATTGAAGCCTTAGCTTTATGAGATTGTTTTATTTGGACACTTGGACATCCGTTTGAACAGTCTTTGTTAGATGCATCTTCTTGTTTCTTCAATCCATTCAGACTCTGAATAGCTTTTCATAGAACCTTTTCACTCTGGTAGGCATTCGACTTCTTTGGCTTGGCTATATAGACGATCTATTGCCCAGATGTTTCCAGTGGTTTTTCTCTTTCATGTCCTTTCAAATAGTCTTTGTCTAGTTTAACAATCTTCTTTGCATGACATTTGTTCTTGTTTTCTCTTATGGATATGTTGCAAAAAAATTCTTTGGGGCTTTTTTGCATGTCAACATAGACTTTTGACAAATCCCTTCATGATGTCACTCTTACTAAAGATGATAGAGTGTCCAACCCTACCTTACATCAGGTGGCCGAATGGAGGTCTAAGGAAAGATCTACTCGTTCAAGAACTGATTTGTAAAACCTTAAATGCCAAAATTCAAACCCGCCTTCTTAAGGACCAATTTGCCATGTACTTGTTGCGTCATCTGTAAAAGAATATCAGCTTGTCCATTTGGCTCTTCCTGTTTGAAGGAATTTCAATTACATTTTAGCATCTAAGGATCATGGCAAATGAAACAACACATCAAAAATCAAATTTTTTGATATATAGTTTTTACAAAATGCATCTATCCTAACGAGTTGCAACCCCTAGAGAATTTGCATCATGCCAGTAGAGCTCACCAACACAACAACCACAATTACTCAAACGTCTACATGCATTCAAGGAGCATCACCACTTGCCATATTAGGAAACAAATATTAGATTCAAAACTTGTTAGCAGCTTAAACATTCAGCTCTGCTCCTCTCCATCCGCCAGTTCCCTCTCTTCTGCAGCCGCCGCCATTAACTCATCAAAATTCTCTGACTTCCCCAGTAATATCTCAATCTATGCACACACAAAAGAAAAAACGTATAATCAGGATCCACAATCATTATTGATCTTAAAGTGTTCCCTAGTCAAAACTTACTTTCGCCTTCTGGATTGGCCGTCCTCTAGACTCATCTTTCATATCAACAGTGGATGTCATGATTTCTGCATAGCAGAATCCATTAGTTGTGACAATAATTTCTTGCACACAACAGGGAAAAATGTGCCGGCACTAAAAAAAGCTTACTCTTTTCAACAGCCAGTCCATAGTTCTTCAGAATCTCTGCTATGGTGACAACAGTGGCAATTGCTGCAATTTTTAACCAATAAAACCAAAGACACATTAAAAATTTTAATGTGAAAAACACATTAATACATTGATGAACATTGTAAGATAATGACTGGTATTTGCATCACACCCTTGTAATGAACGATATGCATCTTAATACCTTTAAGTTTAAATTTTTTTCAAAAGAAATGAAAACGAGCAACAGAGATTCCATGGGACTTGGTTGTTTCCCCGCCCCTACCTAATATTCTACAACACACAAATATTGGGCATGTTAATCAACACATAGTCAAAACTCATTCCCACTCAATTGGAAGACTTGAGAGGATACCATCTTTTAATTATTTTTGTACAACAGAAAGACTAATTTTCAGCTCCTCAGAAGTATGTGCAATTTCATGGCTTATCCAACTTGCTTCAAAATGTGGAAGAACAAAGTGGGCACCTTGCCTTCATCAAAGCCAATACTAGAAATCAGACTCAGATAGACAGAAAAATGGCTAAATTAAGGAGAGGAAGTATAAGTCCATGACTGAAACGTGTTTAAATTCAAACTCAATATCAAAGTAGCTAGGGAGAGATTGCTGAGAAATAGGACTGACTTAACTATAGCCCTGAACAATCACTTAGTTAATCCATAAAGTTGTAATGCGATTATTCAGGAAATGAGCAAAATAAAATTTCTTGTCACAAGTGGGAGTAAGCTAACGAACCAGTCTTTGGTAGATTTAAACGACTAAAAACCTTCCAAGACACTGACATGGGAGAAAAAAAAATTGTCTACTGCCTAATATCATTGACAGGACATAAGAAAACATATAGTATGAGGAAAACCTCAAAACTGTCTAACGTATTTCCCCCCTCGAACATTTATTTTTATGCAACATATGAAAGACAAAGCTCAACTTGCTGAAAGCAAACTGTGTATATCATTTCATATGTCAAAGTACTTCCAAAAAACAAGGGAAATAATAGTAGAGAGAGGGAAAAGACGAATACCCATCCCAAGTGCAGAAAGCTCCACTTCATTGTGTTGCTGCATATACCTCTGCAAGGATCACGATTACGGACTATAAACACCAACCGAAGAAAGAGCAAACATACAAAAATTGAATAAATACGAAACCCAGTAAACCGCCCATTAAGTTTTCAGAAACCAACTAACTACCATATGATCCCTAGAAACCCTAGATTTGCCGATACAAATGAAGAAGAAAAAAAAAAAAAAAAAGGAGAGAGATATATCACTGGCTTACCTTAGCGAGATTGACATAAAAGAAGAGGGGCTTCTTAGTGTTTGAAACCTGGATCCGGTTCTTCTTGTGTGAATCGGAGATGTTCATGTTGTTAACCGCTTCCGTGATCTCTTCCATTGCACAAACGAAGAGAAATATCAAAGGAGAAAGAAGATTGGAGCCGTAGCCCTAACACTGAAAATTGAAGAGTTGCTTCCTTCGAGCTTAAATAGCGGGAAGGCTTTCGGTTCCTTCGCTTCCACTGTGGGCGGTAAGGATAATTTTACGAGACCTTTTGTCCCCCGTTTCTTTAAACAACCCTCCTGGGACATGCAGCGGAAGGGGGGCCAGCGCCACCCTAGGGTTTGCTTCTTTCTTCCACGACCGCCTCTGGGCCCACTGAACTATTTGTCAAGCAATTACGGTGGAAAGGCCCACATTACAACAGGCCCATGACTATATCCGGTTCACAAATTACATGTGAATACGGGTCGGGTCAGACGGAGGAGAGCCCGAACCAAAAGAGGGGCCAAGTAAAATAACCTTTTATCTTACTCGTCCGTCGTTTGTCATCGACATTTTCAGACCAGAGATCGATTGAAGATATTTCTGTGTTCCGAAAAAGACCAACAGGGGAGGCTGAAACGTTCCAACACGACTGGGAGGCTGAAACGTTCACGCCATCGGAACTTTCTCCTTGATCTTTGCTAGAAGCGATCCAGACTTTGTATTACCAAGTCAAACCATCTTGTCTCTCTTTCGTTTCACTTTTAATCTTACGGCGGTGAGCCCTCCTTTTCTCTAATGTTTCCTTGTCGGGTTTCCTTCTCTGCATTTCGTCGTTGTTCACTACTACTATCGTTACCATTCATTAGAAATTAAGAAACTTCATCTGTATCAATAGAACTCTAGTCTGGAAGATAAATAAACTTCTTCTGTATTAATAGAACTGTGAATATCATTTCACAAAGCGCCGTCGCTGCGAATTGTGAATTTATGATTCAGTTGAAAGTTAATACCGTTTTTAACTACCTGTTCCTTCAGAGAAAAATCTAGGGTTGTTTCGTCTTTTCAGTTCAACTTGTCACGTGCAGTGTATCGTGGAGAGGATTTCCGTTTTTTTGTTTTTTTTGTTTTTTAGGGAGAGGATGCTCCGTTAAGAGTGGAGGCTCGAGTCGGATCTCCTTCCGTTTTCGTGGTCGTCGGGAAGATTATTAATAGGGATATTTTTTGAAATTGGCATAAAGCATGGGAGCGGAGAAAATCTGGAACGCCATGGAAGTTGCAGAACGAGTACCGGACAATGGAAGCACCTCCGTCATTCCGTCGTCTTCTCTCACCATTGATACTTCTCTGCCTCCGCCTCAGCTCAAACCTCGTGTTATGTACGTCTATATATCCCTCTCTCTGTTGTATTCAGCTTTATTATCTTGCTTATGGGTTTCAAAACATGGGTTTTACATTTTCTTTTATTTATTTCATTTTGGAACTGTGTCTTTGGATTCAGTTTTGACAGTCGGTTGTGCTCGTTTAGGATTTCCTGATACTAAAGTGTTTCTCTACCCCACGCTCTTCAAGAGATTCGCCACATTCCCGATAGGTTCAGAGTTTCAATTTCATTTTATTTAGTAGTCGTTCTTTTGTTCTCTTTTGTTTGGCTTTGACGTTTGCTTCTCGTGCCTTTTCCATTTAGTTTAGTACAATATATCTTGTTCCAGCGGGAAATTTTTAATTTCTATTTCATTCCAGCATTTCTATTTCTCGCTTTCTTAATTTCTCTGGTGTGCCATTAGCAGTTTTGCTGTCCATTTACTTTTCTCATTTCTGTTACTGTTGTATCGTTGTCTGCTTTTGTTCAGTTGTCTTATTTTCTTCCTACTGTTTGTTAACGAATCCAGAATTTTGGATCTCCTTGTGGTCTAAATGTGCTTTATGATTATTCTTATTTTTGGGCATATATTGCCATAATCTAAGGCTATTTCTTCCATCAAACTCTTTGTATTAGTTTTCATTGTATTGAGATGAATCCTTTTAGCCCTGCTGGATGAGGATTCTATTGGTTTCTGAATTTTCTTTATTTCTCTTGATTTTCTCAATTGCTCTTCCAAAAATTGTCTGATCGACTATGATTAATCTTCAGTCATTTTCTTTAGCCTTTATGATACCTATGTTATATTTTTCTCTCTTCGTCAATGTTTTTCTACTTGCTATATTAAACATCAAATTTGGTGCAATTATATATTTGTTTACTATACTTCCCTTCTTTCGTTTTGGTTGTGCTTCTGTTGAACAAAGTGGTCCTCCACATCATCTGGAATTAAGCTTGTAGTTAGGTTTGTCTAGACAATATCTGGTCATCAAGGAGATGACCAGATAGTCTAGACAAACCTAATCATCTCGATGGCAATCCTTTACTTCAAGTTTTCTACCTCGACCAGATAGTCTAGACAAACCTAACCATCTCGAGGGCAATCCTTTACTTCAAGTTTTCTACCTCTGTTTATTGTGTTGATGCCCTACCTCTTCTTTCCAATCATTTGTACTTGCAATTATTTAATAAATTAATCTCAATGCTCATTTGGCCCAATGGCCACATGGGGGTCTTGCAGTTTGAGGTATTTCGTTCAAGACTCACCAAGGGCTTGGGCGTGTAGTGTGTTTAATTAATATTTAAAAAAAATTAATTTACCCTCTTCTAGTCTTGTCCTTTTTTTGTTCTTCGGCTAATTTCATGGCTGAACTCGTACGTTTGCATCTCTTTATCAGAGCTTTGTGCAAGGATCTTTTCAAGAAATGGTCATCTTATGATGATTCGTGTTTCTCAGTTGAAACTGTTTCTGGGGGCATCACCAATCTCTGTGAGTCTAATTTATATCTTTTTATCTTTTTTCTTCGTATATGGGTTCTTGCAGTCTTATTCTTATCTGCTGCAGCACATAAGCACTTTGTAGAACTGATTCCATCTCTTGCAGGGAAAGTTGTATGTTGAAAGAAAAAAGTGCATGATGAAAGAAATAAAATGTATGTTGAAAAATCTCAGATGTATGCATCTGAAGATGCTTTTGTTACAATAGGTCTTTGATGTTGTTTTATTCAAAGAATATTTTGAATATTTTGGTCTACCACTATTAATGTCTAGGTTTAATTGGTATTATTACTTCACCAGTCAATATCATTCCTTTAAAATTCTTTCTTCTGTCTAGCCCATAAATTCCTTACAAATTTCTTGACAATGAGTTTTCTGTTGGCCAAGGGTGTTCAACAGTCTCACTTTTTGAAATGAACTTGTCATGTTCCTTGTTTTCTGGAATTGCATAAGGTTGGTTCCATGTCATTTAATGATGGTCTTTTATTCATGTCAACCACCTGCCATGCCCATTTTTGTCACACTTTGTAGAATGCCCATTTTGAGGGATCTGCTCCCTCTTTCTTTGTAAATTTTTTGTTTACATATATAAATACATCTTTATAAAAAAAAAAAAAATGTATTTTGAAATTTTATTTGAAAAATTTCTATTTTGTTTTCAATATTCCACCAAGGATTTTAGATGATAATTGAAGTTTAAATTCTGAATATTTTTCATGTTTTATTGACTTATTAAAAGTTCTTGGTGTAAATCTTGTATGGTATTGCTACGAACCAGTCTAAGCTGTGGTTCGTTCCTTTTTTACTTTTAGTGCTGAAAGTATCTGTCAGAGAGGAAAATGGAGACAATGTTCTCTTAACTGTTCGATTATATGGGCCAAATACGGAGTATGTGATTGACCGTAAACGGGAGCTACAGGTGAGCAATCAGGGAATTTTTTTCTGAATGTTGTTCTTTCATTCATCATTTCTGCTTCTTTGAGCAGGTTTTTTCTTGCATTCTTGTTGGTACTTACTGTGGTTTTAGGTGGATTGGATATTTCTGACTTGATACTTCTGCGCTAGTCACTATTAAGAGATTCCTGCACTTTGGAATTACTGATATTGGAGTTTTGATTGTTCCTTGTTTTGTTGATATGTACTTGCTAAACATATATAACTGATATAATTGGCACTATAAGATTGAGATAGCTTCCTGTTTGGACTCACTGTTTTGTGCCAAGTAAAATGTTAGCCATGATTCCAAGAAGAAACTTGAATTATATCCTTGTTGATGAACTGGCAGGAAGGTTTTCAAATGAAATTCCTTCATGTTGTGACTCAATTTTGTGTAGTGGGACAAATGTGTGGGCAACTGTTAGCTGTGTTTATTTTGACAGAAGACTCCATGTTGTATCTATTGTTAACTTAAGTTGACTGATAATACAGAGTGCCTTGGTGGTTTTTTTGTAGCTAGGTTGACATTTTCTATGTGGATTGATACATGCGTGTTGTTTCGTGAACTTCTATCTTTAATAGGCATCATAAGAAGTGATGCAAGTTAGCCTTATATGTTCGTCAATAAGCTTCTGTGTTTTGGTTCTTCTTCAGTTCTAGGCATTGCACAGTTTTTGTCAGAGATATTAAGGCCCTTTAGTGGCATTAGCATTGAAGTTTAACCGTATGAAGTGTCTGATGTATTGGAACCTGTTAGGTGTTGCTGAGCACAATGAGCATCAAGTTCTTTGTCGAGTAATGTTGGTGTATACTTTACTTTTGGCACTGTCAAAATTCTTGCTTGAAACGGTTTTTTTATAGAGTAACCTATGCATTGAGCAGTTTCTGTCATTTTCTTGGGATTCTTGTTTTTCTCTGTGTGTTTTGCCTTAATAAAAACCATTTATAAGTTGAAAACTTATTAATGACTAAAAGATATCTCTTATATGCCCTGACATAACTGCCAGATGTGCATTAGTCCTCCTAAGGGGATCACAACATTTGCTCTGGATGGCATGAGATTGCTGTTTGCTGTTTCTGATGCATATGTGCTACCCATATAGCTGCAATACTTTCAAAAGAAAAGCTATTTCAACCATATTCCATGGTATCATGATAAAATAATTAGAAGATGGTGTATAAATGTAACTTCTATGTGCTTTCAGGTGCAGACATGCATTCTGAAGGGATAGTTATGAGGAAACAGCTCTTGTTAGCCCTGAACTCCTTTCCAGTGGAGTTTCTGGTTGCAGTAACTTAATACTGCTGCCTTGAATGTGGAGATACTTAAAATGCAGTTTCCTAATTGGCAAGTGTCCTGATCATGTTAATAGTTTCTTCTTACTTTTTGAGTTTTACAGGCTAAATATCTTGGATTTGCCAAAAGATAGTTTCTGATATCTCCTGTTTTAAGGCTATGGATTTCAATAACCAGCAATCGTAAAGAAAAATTCATCATAGTTGTTCCCAGAAATTATAAGTAGTTATTTTAAAATCGTGGCCTCTTAAATTCTCTACTACCACAATTGTAAACTTTCAACTGTTGGGATGATTCCGTCTCGTTCTCTTATTGATGCACAAGGGAGGAGGGGAAGGATCACTTTATTGCATCTGAGCACTAGATCATCAACTTATGTTTGATCCTTTCTTAAAAAAAAAAATAATCAAGTTTTATCTTGGATTCAATTTCATTATAGATATTGTTTGAAAGTTCCTGTCCTACTAGATCTTGCTGGGAGTGTGTTTATATCTGAGCTCTTTTATATGTCTCATTTTCAGAAATGTGATTGTTGATTTTCTATACTAATAACTAATTCTGTTAGTAACCAAATAATATGCAATGTATAATGTGGAATACTTCATTTTTTTGCAATTAATTGTTATGTCATGTAGCTATTCAGAGAGAACTTGTTAAGCTGATATAATCTGCTGTTGTTAGGCCATTCGCTATCTCTCGGCTGCAGGATTTGGTGCAAAATTGCTTGGTATTTTTGCAAATGGAATGGTACAATCTTTCATAAATGCACGGACTCTTTCTCCACCTGGTGAGAATAATGCTGAAACTCTGTAGTATGTATTTCTCATTGCCCCATACTCTTGCTACAAAATAAAAATAATACATTTTCTTCTATATTTGATTATATCCTTATTTTTATATAATATGTTTATTTCCTGCTCTGTATCTTATCATTTTTGTCAAAGTGAGAGCTTCCTTTGGTCTCTGACAGATATGAGTAAACCAAAGCTAGCTTCAGAAATAGCAAGACAACTTCGTAAATTCCATCAGGTGGAGATACCAGGTTCCAAGGAGCCACAACTATGGAACGATATCTTCAAGTTCTTAGAGACAGGTAGAAAATTTTCCTTCCGAGTAAATCAAGTGTGAAATATCTTTTTTGGTGTTTTTGCTGTTATTTTTATTCAATCTGTGTCTTTAACTTTTGCATTTATTACTGTTGCTGGTGCAGCATCTGGGCTTAAGTTTGATGAGAGTGAAAAACAGGCAAAGTATGATACAATAGCTTTTACAGAAGTGCGGAAGGAAGTTATGGAACTTAAGGTGATGATCCTTGTCTTCAAAACAGCATCTGGGCTGTTTCTTTCTGTGAACCTTGAGCAGTCAAGTTTCCAATTTTTGTCCTTGCCTATTTTCAACCTCCTTTTTTTTTTCTCTCTTTGTCTTTCTCATTGCGGGATTAGCTATTGTGACATTCATCTTATACTTGTGATAGAACCTTGCTTTTTTAGATAAGAATAATAGCTTACTCCTCTATTGTGGCTCAACTAACTGAATTGTGATTGGAGGGTTCACTGTCTTAACTTTCTTTGGATAGATTCTTTAGCATTTCTATTAGCATATCAGACAATATCTGGTAGTTCTTGCAGTCAAAATGTGAGAAAACGTGATGATTCCATAATGCAAGCTATTTCTTGCAGACCTTTTGCTTGTATCTCTGGAGAATGTACTTTTTTTGTGCATGCCAATTTTTTTGTTTCTCTTCTTTGATACATAAATTCTCTTCTTATCTAAATGGACAAAACACAATTTTAAGGTTTTCATACAGTTTGTTGTTTCTCTTCTTTGATACATAAATTTTCTTCTTATCTAAATGGACAAAGCACAATTTGAGGGTTTTCATACAGTTTAACATGGCTGTTTGTGTTCATGGTCATATATTTGAAGCCACAAATGTGATAGATGGTCAACTTGGAAATCCCAAACACTGAATATTTGCAGATCTTGACTTGCTGGATGGGTCTTCTTTCTTTGAGAAATAAGTGTTATTGGGTACAAATTGAAATTTTAGAAGGTCAAGGAGTTGAGATAGACTTGATTAAACTGATTTGACCAAGTTGACTACTCAATTCTTGCATTGCCTTTTTCATTTCCAATTTGAAGGACTACTTTCATGCACAGGAAACTATTTTTGCTTGAACGATTGAGGTGGAAAAACCTTGGGTGTGTCTGGAGAAGGCAGTGGGGCGAGTTTTATAGGGAATCTGCCTGCCCCATCCCGCTAAATGCAGGGACGTGATCTTATATTTTCCCTGCAGGGTGGGGATGGGATCATATATTTTCCTGCAGAGCGGGAGTTTAGTGAACCCCAAATCCCTGCACAAGTTTGAAACCCGTTCTGTCCTGCAAAAACTTGTCCCCATGTAAATATGTGCTACATTGTATACCTTTTTTAATCAATGTACTTTTGAAATATTTTTTAAAGCTCAAAATGGTCATGTGTTAAATAATTGAAAAATCAACCTTGTCACATGGCGGGCCGGGTTGCCGGGTGGGGTTGTGAATGAGAGCCCCCCCCGAACCCACCTTGCTGCCATTCCTAGATGTGTTTGCACTTTTAGATATATTTCTTGTGTAGTGTGTGTTGGCAGAGTGCAAGTGTACTATTTGAGTGCTAAAATACAATTAACAAATACTTTAACCCTATTGAATGACTGAAACTGCTGTTTCTTTGGATCATTCGTTCTCCGTTTGAGTGCTGGAATGCATGTTTTTAGCCCATCTTGTAATGACATTTGATTTGTATTCTTGCTTTGACTATACAGGGTTTAACAGATCTTTTAGATGCTCCTGTGGTATATGCCCACAATGATTTACTTTCTGGAAATTTAATGCTCAATGACGATGAAGGTAATGGCACTTTTCTGTATCATAGATTTATTTTCAATGAGAAACCATAAAAAAAAAAAATTGAAAGATTATTTCGGTCTGTGATGTAAAGAGATTTTTAACAGTTATTATAAAAACTTATGATTGTTGTAGGATTCTGGAAGTCTTTGTTCCTCTTTAGAAGAATTTGGTGTGCTTCTGCCAGTTTGCTGTATCATTTGTTGAAGAAAGCATGTTTGATATACAGAATTTATGTTGAATAACTTGATGACATGCTAATATTTGTCAAAAACATTAGTTGTGACTTCTCAATAAACATATAACCTCCACCAACCAAAATGCATGGAGTGTTTTGTATATTGGTTTGGTCTTGATTTGGCTATGGCAACGTAAGCAGAGATGGATCCCATGTGGACCTGCCACTTAAATCATTGCAGTTGAAGTACAGTCTTTCAGGCAGCTTAATTTTAATAGTGTTCTTCAATAAAAAGAATTTACTCTTTGTCATTTCAAATCTAGGAATAGAGTTTGATCATCACTGTTATTTTGGAATGTAAGTTTTTTCCTGAACTTTTTAGTATTGAGTTTGACTTTATTTACATTGTTATTGTGTTCTCCAGGGAAACTTTACTTCATTGATTTTGAGTATGGGTCGTACAGCTACAGAGGTTATGATATTGCCAATCACTTCAACGAATATGCTGGATTTGATTGTGACTACACGTTGTGTGTGAACATCTTCTGTCTTATAGTGAGCTTTATTTTTTCTAGAGCTTCTGCGCTGTTGCACAGTTTACTGATTTGAGTGATTTTATTTATTTAGGTATCCTGCTAAGGATGCACAACATCATTTTTTTAGGCACTACTTGCAACCTGACAATCCTCAGGAGGTATATCAAGTTGTATCCTTGTAACATATTTTTGCTTTATTTTTCTAGACCCAATCTCCTGAAATGTTGGGACATCTGTGGTTTATTTTAATATTTTCACATCTGTCCTCTCTTGTGACTGGCATGACCATGAAAAGATGAAATCCTTTTTGATGCTCTGGTCATAAGGATCCTGGGCATAAAAAGGTTGCTCCACGGTTAAGAGGCTAGTTGTAGGCCCAACTTTGGCCTTTGGTTCAATTCATATGGGACCTTTTTGTTGTGAGGTCTTGGGTTCAGGTATCACCAGGGGTTAAAAGGGGAGTGTGTGAGTGTGAATATTTTACATTAAAAAAAAAAAAAAAAAAAAACTTTGTTTGTTCAGTGCATCAAATCCTCAAATCTGGTCGAGCCTTCTATTCATTAACTAGTGCAAGATTAATCTGTTCTCATGACTGGTCTACTTCCTGTCTAATTACCAGGTTTCTGATGAAGACTTAGAGGCAATTTATATTGAAACAAATGCTTTTGCATTGGCATCACACTTATACTGGGCTCTGTGGGCGCTGATTCAGGTGTCTTCATTTTCTTATCTGTGATCTAGAGTTGCAAATCTCTAAAATAATTTCTGCAGTTTTAAGCTGGAGTTCTAATTTAAAAAAATGGCTGTGTTCTTTTCTTTCTGCGGTCTGTGTGGTGTGTGCAGGCGAAGGTGTCTCCTATTGATTTTGATTATCTGGACTATTTTTTCCTTCGATACAATGAGTACAATAAGAGGAAAGACAGCACTTTCTCAATGGCAAGGGAGTACCTTGGGGATGGTTGTTGGGTCAGATGAGTTTCTTCTGATGACCTCATTTCCTGGAGCTGTAACTGTATCATGTTGTTTTGGTAGAGAAAAAAACGCAAAAATGGTTCATGTTGATGTCCTGTACAATAACAAACATAAAACTATTATTCAAGCAAGTTTTTAAGCAGAATATCGAGCATTAACTTCATTGTGTTTAAAGTGATATGGTTTTCAAACTATTGTATTCACTTGGTAGTATAGATGGTACAAGTCAGATCTTTTGTGGCCATAAGAGTGCTTTAGCAATATCAGTGAACCCTATTTTTCACAAATGGAAGAAACATATAGAAATCGATTGTCACTTTATTAGGAAGATAGTACAGGATAAACAAGTTACTCTTACATTTGTTCCCAGTGATGATCAAGTTGCAAATATTCGATAGAGAAAGAAACGATTTTCTAAAGTACAAATTCATTCATGAAGATGATCACTACATGTGCTTGATAGATTACAATAACAAGGAGTTGGTTGAGTTGTATTAGTGTAACCAACTGCATGTGTGTAATACATGTGCCCTAGTGGCAAACTTGTAATTGTTTTAATTTGTGGGAATATATAAAACGACCCTAACCAGACAAGAGACATCATTTTAGGTTTCTTCACGTGGAATAAGGCTCTATTAAAATATCGAACCATATTAACTCTGTTGAATTTTTTGAAAGAGATAAATACTTCACTAACTTATTATAATTTGAGTATAATGAACTTTTTTTTATAATAAAGGAAATAAGTAGAATCCAATTACAATTAAACTACCTTTATCCCAGTTACACCCAAAGTTAAACACTAAAATATAAGTTCTAGAACGATCAAACATAAATAGAAGACTAACTTAGCTAAAACAATTTTAACTGAGACTCTTTTGTGAGACCTCCTTCTATGAGACACCTGTAAAACTCTACCATATTAATTCTGGGCTCTGTGAGACTTCTTACTGTGAGAATCATGTATGATTCTTTTATATATGCTCTTCAACACTCCCTATTAAACTGGAGTTTATAAATTCAACTTACAATGAAAAAGGTTTTTGGTTTTCAATCTTCATAGGATAAATTTTTTTCATAAATGTTAAATCTTCATAATTCTCTCTCCCTTTTTTGAATATTTTGGTCACATAAAAATTAACTTCAACCGAAATGAAAGTGAGTATGCAACACTCATACTTCCAAACGAATCTAGAATATGACCCTTTAAAAAAACTATAGAGAGACTATAACGATAAAACTTAATAAATTTGACCAAGTATAATTTTTTTAGGGTGACCCCAATTTTTCGGAGTTAACTATGCGAAAGATACACAACCAAGTAAAAAAACGTAAAACTTGAAAACAAAATCGAAACAAGATATTGTATACATTGGATGAGCACATCATGAAGTGATTAAGTTGAGTTGTCCCCAATAATTGAGTTTGATCCCCGAACATAACATCCTACAAGTAAGGTCCATCCCGCTCAATTCCCATAAAACGTTTACATAAAATTTATCTTAGAAAAAAAAATCATAATTGTTTTGAAGTAGTTATTTATAAAATTATTTATAGGAATTAGAATATCCATGATCTTGAGAATAATTAATAATTTTTGGGGGTTATTAATTTCTTTTAAAATTGTAAAATTTCTCTTGGAATGAGTTTCTATTGGAATAAAAATCTCCAAACTTGTAGAAATATGTACTCTCAAATGTATTTAGATGCATTAACAAAGTGGTATTACAATCATTTCCACTCCAAAAGAATCATGTATTTTACCCATCAAGTCAATTCCTATAATCAAAGGAAGCAAAATCAAAAGGCAATCGCCTTTATGAGCTTGAGACTCAATTACCCAATCAAGTGGTTACCTATCTTGTGTGATGTGTTTCCATAATATGATGTGGTGATGAAGCATCTCTTCAATGCTTAGTCCTTTATCACAGGCCATGACCGAGCTCCATCCCAAGACAAAAGAAGCAAGGATTGCTTCTCATTCTTACACATAGGTCATGGCCTGTGATAAAGATGAAAACTTCTTTGCATGAGAGAGAACAAATAAATAACATTCAAATGAGCAGATCTGTATCTGGTTGTCAAGCAATACCGAGCTGTATCTCATCAACAGTTGAAATATTAATTAAATCCTAGGATCTCTATCATCCTACTTCTCACTCAAACCAGAACACCTGCTTCAAACGCTCACTTTAGATTCCAAAAAACATCAGGCAAAACCACTTGAGTAGAAAACTGCCAAACAATAGGGAAAGAATAACAAGTCAATCAGATGGTAAAGGATACTACGCCGGGTAAAAAGGATGGCATAGTACAAAAAAAATTCCCAAAATGGTAAGAAGGCATCTCTATCCTGTGTTTAATTGAGTAAATAGCAAGGAGAAGACACTACAGGGTAAAATTATGGCATACTCGAAGCAGCTCTCTTACTTTGCTCTGTAAGAAGTCCCTATTCTTCTACAGTTGCGATTAGTCTGCACAAGTTGACTGGATATGACCTTTGACATCCTTCCATGTATTGCTTTCTAGTGGATCGGGTCACATCCATCAAGGCTGAATACTTTGCTTTTAACAATTGTGGCCAAACCCCTCAACAGGCTTCAGAAATGTTTGCCGAATATGTACTTGTTTATAACTCAGTCTGCTCGAAATGTATAAACTTGAATCCTCCCCAAACCAGCTAGCAAGTACTTTGATATGACCATGAAAGCCATAAAAAGTGAGACCTACATTCAAGAAATGGAGTTATTTCCATTTGTATATAGCATAATTATATGAAGTGTGACAGGCAACAAAAAATGAAATTACTCTTGATACATGACATAAACAGATGAGATGATTATGGCCCAACAGGGGGAAAAGATGTACCAGTAGAGGAAGGGTCAAGAAGCTCCAAATTGGCCATAAAGCAAAAGAAAACCTGAAAAGTAAGATTGGCTGTGTAAACAACAACATCTACTTAGACCAAAGAACCTGTGTATGCATGTGTACTAAAGAATATGAAGGCAGAATGCTTTACTTACAAGAAAAATGAGAGGATACCAACTAGAGTCACAACTGGAGCCAGAGACGGAGGTAAAGGTACCCATCTATCATCGGCTTTCTTGATTTCTCTTGAGAAAAAAACTGAATATAAAATGATTCCTATATTCAGAAGAATACCAACAAATCCAAAGTATAAAGGCAACCTGTAAAACAGAGACATGAGAGTGAGAAATTGATAGACATCTGTAACATCATGTAGTTCCTCCAGATGGGCTATCCAATTTAATTACTTAATGTTTGAATCCAGTCATCATTCTTCAAAATAATCAGCAGAAAGTAATAATATCAGCTACCTGAAAGGGTTTGAACCTGCATAGAAATTGAATAGTTTATATAGGTCCGAGTTTTCTATTTTATTTGCCTATTTAAAGCGGTGACAAGAATAATTTCTGAAGCAAAAAAACACATCAAGGGAAGGTCTGTGTTAGTTAAGAACAACCAAATGTTGGATACAAGAATTCCCTTCTTTTCCAGCACATCCAAAATTCCCATTCACTTTACAGCAAGCACGAATCAATATCAATGCCGCAGTCAATGTAATGGTGACAGAGCTAAACGTCATGGGGGTTCTATGTAAATATCATTCCCATTAAGGTTTTGTTACTCCTAAAGAAAACGAGAGAAATCTGAAATATGATCTCCAGTGTATTTACAAGGAAACATACGTGGATCTTACAGAAAACAGGTAAAATCTGGACCACTTTCAAAAAATCTAAAAACAGAAAAGAAAGAAGTAAAGCTTCAAGACTGCCTTCTGGTAAAGAACATTCTGCTCTTTAAGAATTGGAAAGAAGTTCTATAGTACTCAATATAAATCCTGCTCACTGCAAAAAAAAAAAAAAAAAAAAAAAAAAAAAGATTGTTAAAGGGTATACGACCTAGGTCTTTTATGTCTAGACGCTAGAGTGTGGTTCCATGATAACAGAGCAAATGTTCTTGAGGAGATCTGAAATTAAAAAGATTGCTTGCTAGGAGGTTCAAAATGAATCTTAAACTTGTGATTTTTTCTCATGTTGTTCTGAACCAATGCAAGTATTGTGTTCATGGTGATTGTTCAATGAGCTACAATCTGATACCAAACATTTCAAAATTAACACGTACAAGCAACTGAAGTCCAAAATCTATTTGAAACTAAAATTGCCCTCTAGGACATATCTTGATATCAGTGACGAGTAGTAATCCGTCTAACAGGTGGACGAATTTCTTCAACCATCTCTTTTTCAGGTAAATCATTTGTATTATGCATATTGGAGTAATTTGACTATAACAGCAGTACTCGTACAATCTTTCAGAACAATTTTGTGCAGTAATTTTTTAAAGAAAAACCAGAGTGTACTGTTCTTAGTTTAATACACAAGCCAACACCATACTCCTGAATTAATTTCAGCCTTCCAGGCGATAGAGTTAAACAATTCAAACTAAAAAGCCAACAATTCAAGAAAAAGTCATCTCAGAAATCAAGAGCCAGTCTTGTACCTCCTGATTCGATCATCTAACCACAAGACATGAACGAGATTGGAGTGTCGATCACCCAGGTAGATAATGAAAACAGCCGAGGTCATCCAAAGGACATTTTCAATGACCTCGGTCCAGGTCCGAGGCTTCGGAACTGCAGGGGACGTTGGCGTCCTCGACAACATACCATCCTCCAATTCGTCACCACTAGAGGCATAGCCGTTGCTATATCTCTGCCTGATATATCCAACGGGGACTGCGCTCCCACCAGACATGTTTCCTGGGGAAACGATATGAACGAGATAATCCCGAGACAATAGAATCCCTCGAATCAGTTCCACAACACAGCAAGAAATTCAAAGTTCCCAAACACCGCGAGACTATAATCTGCAAACACCAA
This sequence comes from Aristolochia californica, assembly GCF_029961685.1. NCBI lineage: Eukaryota > Viridiplantae > Streptophyta > Magnoliopsida > Piperales > Aristolochiaceae > Aristolochia > Aristolochia californica. The sequence continues at coordinate 9,304,805 of NW_027181815.1, forward strand.
TTCCGTAACTCACGAGTCCAGATAACATCACAAAATCACTCTGGAATCCAGACAAGCTTACTACCCGCTTCTGAAATCCTATTTTTTTCTGACTAAACCCAGGTAAAGGATCATTGCAACTCCAAATTCTTGAGAGGCCTCTTCAAGAAGACAACTACACTACCAAGTCGAATAAAGCCATGCACCGGATGAAACGACGAAAAACATTCAATCTTCAACTGAGACCTACATCGTAATCTTCGCCTGGAGATGGATGTGGGGATCCACAACCGGAGTGTCCTATACCACGTCCTAAATCGAACGCTCAACTCCCTGAGAAAACAATATCGCCCGACATCGACATATGTCCATTGGTTTCAGGCGAGACGCCAGAACAATCCAGACACGCGACTGTAATCTCTGACCTTGGCGAACCCAAGAAGAGGAAACTTCAAATGTGATTCTCACAGAGCCGCCGGTTGATTGAAACAGAAGGGGGAGTGATATTATAGAAGGAAAGAAACACGAGGAGACGCGAGCGGGATGCGTTTCGTGTCACAAGGATTAGAATCTTCGATGCGCTTTTAAAAATCCACCATTGAGGAAGGAGGCTTCTTCCCATTCGTTCCAAGGACCATGCAATGGGTTTAAATGTATGAAAAGAGAATGACAGATAACCGCAAGGCAGGCACCTTCTGTGTCTTGGAGTGGGCATTAAATTCGGACAGATGTAATTAAGCAATAGTAATTAGGAAGACCAATCAGTAGTAATCTCCTCATTTAAACAATATTTTCGAGTCAGAAGCCCGTACTTTGAAGCAGAGACATCATCTATTCAACAAGATATTTTCGTATTGTGGTCCAGACTCAAATACCTGAAGCAGACTGGACCCTTGGGCGAACGCTGGAAAGACATTGGTGTTCTTTTCATCATTATATGAAGCAGAAAATTCCAGGTTCCTTGTTGTTCATGTCAATGGTCCTTCGGCTGCAAAACTTGAGATGAATTAGGAAGGGGGTTCTATCACAAGTCATCCTACACGAAATGCTACAAATGCTACAAAGCAAGCTGTACAAAGCTGATGTCAATGGCTTCCACAATTGCATACACTGACCAAGTCTGTTAACATAGAGTACAACGCTTCAAGAGACAGAGAACCCAAGAATCTCCTGTTTTCACTAGGACCATGTGGGAAATCAGAACCAAATTTGCTCTCCTCCATCGACCCATCCTCCATCACCAGCCACCAGGAAATACATCCCCGGGCATCATCAGGATCTACGTGTGCTACCAAGCTCAGAGTGTCACATTGATCCAGTTCAAATGTTAATCCAAGGAAGTCTATACTTGTCTTCATTCCTATTATCAAAGCTTCCTCGTGAAGCCAACGTATCACCTGGCTTGCAACCTGTAATACATTTTTTTTTTTGTTTAGATCATACAATTAACCACTCAAAAATATTCTACATTAATGACACTGCTTAAGTAGAAATCATGTGCCTTCATCCTACTTATAAAAAACAAAAATGTTCAAAAACATCTAATTATACATAAAGAAATATCATACTTGGGAGACAGCCAGGCTGGAAAGGATCCAGAACCACCAGGAGGGACAAGGAACGGTCAGGTTGGCCCAAATCCTCTCATGGAAAGAAACAGCATGGCATGAAATTATTTCACAATCATTTAAATTATAACCCAAGTCCATCCAAATTAAGTCGATCATTTTTTAATTTAAGCATCCAATTAGAAATAAACAAGTTGAAACTTAATTTCTTATTACTACAGACATTAATTACCCCATGCAGTATAATTAATGTTCATCTTGAATATTTTTCTTATTTTTCAATGATAAAATACAGATACCATTGCTGTAAAATTACTAAGTAAATGACATTCTTGTAAATAATGTAACTTTTCAAAGAAAAAAAGTTAGGTGCACGGGGTTGGCTAGATTTCCAGTCTCCTTTCCTTTTTTTTGTTTAATGGTATCTTATAGTATATTTATCTTTAAATGTGTAAGAAGTACAACATTAGTGTTAAATAAGAAAAATTAAAAAATGATTTTTTGAAAGCAAAACCATCCCACATAGTATGACTTGGAATTTTTAAATCATTCTAAAGTACGCTCACTTTTACCTTTGGAGACTATGTACTGTAATTAACCATCTACTAGTATATTTATTTGAAAAACATCTCAAGAAACATAAGAACTTACAATTAAAAACTAGTGAATGGGAAAAAATCCCAAATTGATAAGTGTTAAGAAATGGCATTGGGTTATAAGGTTGAACAAGAAGGCTTCTAAGTCGCTAATCATTTTGGGATAGAACCGGACACAATCCAATAGTACTATCAGAACAGGATGTGTGTATGGGCTGATGCCCATTTTTATGCTCTGTTAGAAGTTTGTATTTTATGTGCTCTATTAGTAGTTTGTAACCATGTCTCAGACCCATTATGTGTAAGACTGGACTAAGGGAAAGTGTTGAATAGGAAAACATCTCACATTGATAAGTGTTAAGAAATGGTATTAGATTAAAAGGTTAAGTATTAAGTCTCCTAATTGCCTAGTCATTTTGGGGTAGAACCGGGCTCAATCCTACAACAACAAAATAGGTCATTCCAAAGGACTCAAATCCATAAGATAACTGAACCCATTAGATAAGCTAAATCCAAAGGCCTACCCATTTCATTTTTCTACATTATTTAATTTGCTCTTCTATACAATATAATTGTAGCATTTAAGACTAATGTTTCTCACATACTTTTCAGAATTCCATTATTTTCTAAAATATAGGAAAAAAAAATCTAAATGGAAAGACAAACTTGTTGTCCCTCTCTCCTCATTTCTTCTCCCTCCATTCTTCATTTTCCCTCCCATTGTCTTTCTTCCTTTTTCATCTTCTATTTACTGTCAAAAGTTACTGTAAAGAATAGACTAATTTTGAAATTCTGTATTCTATGAAAAAAAAGAGGAGTCCACATCTTGGTAATAGAAATCTAAAAACATAGCTGTAACGTGTTTCCAACATAGCAACAGCAGCCTCCCCCAGCCTCCATAGGTTCATTTAGCTCTTTTTTTGCAATTAAAAAGATAAAGTATAGAAAATGGTAACTTACTGAATGCAATAGAGAGAAAATTTTTAACTCCTTGAACAATGAAAGAAAAAGGTGTATTCCTGCTATCAAAAACTATGTGGTGATTTGTGGATTGATCCAAGTCCACACGTACGGAATTTTATCATACACTCTAGAATATGCTCACTGAAGAAAGTCTACCTTCATTTCTTCTTTAAAAAAAAGCCCAATCACCAGGTAACCTTTACTAGATGAAGCAGTATATCATACAACAAAATGGTGATCCAGCTAAAATTGATTTTTTTTGCACATACCCTATGAGGATAGAATAATACTTAAAGTATTTTTCTAAAATTCAAAAGGATATTAATCATACCTGTTGTAGAAGTATCAAGGAAAGATTTTCTAGGTTGCAATTATAAGAGTTCATTGAGCAAACATCCACCGATCCACCACTTTTAAACAGACCAACAACATTTGGTGCACCTTCACCACTAACGCTGATGCATTCATCAGTCACAACCACTTTGGTGTAGAACTGCGACCTCACTTCGTGAGCATCCGCAGGTCTTGTCCTGCGCCCAGCATGAATAATGGACTGAGGCAACTTCACGGAGAGGGTCCAGGAAGAACTTCGAGAATTCCATGTAGGATGAGATAAAAGATGTAAATACGGAACTCCATGAACCTGCACATATACATGTGGTCAACATAAAAGAGAATAGGTCATTGGTTTATGCAAGAGAGAGAGAGAGAGAGAGAGAGAGAGAGACCAGGTTTTCAAGCTCCACAAGAACTTTCCTGGAAAAGATTTTGTGTGCTAAAGTCATACAAAAATGACCTAACAGTCCACATCCAGGCCCTGTAGACTGACCGGATGTTTGAGTTCTTCCCAAAGTGGTGCGTCTCTCTTTTAATCCTACAAAAACATTCTCATGGAAAATCTGTCGCAAATAAATCTCGCAACTGATTGGGTTGGGAAATCCTGTAAACTTATCCTGCTTTTCTGCAGCTATAACACCATCATCTACTTTGTCTATGGGAAGGACCCCAAATTCGTCATTTGGGGCACAATCTTTTCTGTCAATCATCTGACTTTTGTCCTTTTCATAAGCTGTGAGTGATAGAAAGACTGATGCTTCTTGACCAATGCCTAATTGTAGACAATCTTCCCGAATGCCAGTGACACTCACTCCCAGAGATGGAAAGACAGCTTCACGGTTCACCAAATCAAATACCTGGAAAGATAGAGAACCATGTAAGTGAAAAGGTAAAGTGGTATGAATTAGAAGAGGCAGATAAATAGAAACCACCTGCTCATCAAAGATTGCTCGATGAACTTCTCTAAGTACTGAATGTGTTTCTTTAACACATCTATCAACATCTTCATCCTTTAGAGATTCCTTTTTCCCTTCTTGCAGAAGATTCTCATCAGAACTATTACAAAGTTTCTTGAGTTTAGAACTTGAAGAATCACTTGAGAAATTAAATTGGATAGATCGGCATGATTTTGGAGGCAAGTTAATGGCAAGCATGCCAGCAGCATCGCGATCAATGCGAACTGTAGATATGGACAATGGATGAAACACAACTGTTGAATCTAATAAAGAATTGTCAGACAGATCAATAGTAAAGCCTTCACTGCTTGAAGCAGCAATCGGACGTTGGCGTTTTATTTTCCAGTTTTGCTGCAACCTGTGTAGCAGTTAGTAAGTTGAGGTTGAAACAGAAAGATGTTTGAGAAATGGACAGTATGCACATTCACCTGATAAGGGCACCATAAAATCTTGCCTCCCTGGCAACCTGCTTTTCCAAAGCTTTGGCTGACTGCTTAAAATATCTTCCAAGATGCTGCAGATTAACTTTAAACAATTAGATTAGAAAATCTTTCACAAAAGCTTCAAGCCTCATATAAATCTCTTGCAGAGAATGAAATACAAGTAACATCTCACTGCTGTTTCCAAAGTGATTATGTTAATTAATATTTGGAAACTGTAATTCAGGGGTATTTAGTAATTTGTCTTCAAGGGTACAAACGGAAACAGTCCCTTTCACGGATTGGGTCTTTTAGTCTTTTGGGCTTTCGGTTTAGTAATTTGTCTTCAAGGGTACAAACGGAAACAGTCCCTTTCACGGATTGGGTCTTTTAGTCTTTTGGGCTTTCGGTTTTATATTAGTTAGTTGTTGATGTATTCAGAATAAGTTAGTCCATAAGTTGTGAGAGGGGCAATTAACTCCTTGTACTTTTATTTGAGTGAAACTTATAAGAGAAGGGGGTCAAGCCAGACCGCAATTGCTAGTTCCGCCCTTTTTGTTGCAACTATCTCTCTCTGTTCTCTTTCTCTTCAATTTTTTTTCTCAAATCTCTTAATGATCAGATTATATATGGTGCCAGAGCAAGAGATTCTAGTAAGGTCTAACTGAAAAAATTAAGGAGAGAGAGAGTTGAAGAGAGAGAATGAGAGAGAATGAGAGAGAGAAAGTGGGAAGAGGAAATCTCAAGAGAGATGTGTGTTGGGGGCTGTGCATGTCCCCCAACCTCTATTTATAATGCTGGATAATATAATTTACAATTATGCCCTTACTTTAAATGAAACCCTAATCTCTGTATATCTCCCTTTCTATATGTCCTCTTTACATGAAACTTAGACCATAGATATAATTGGATATACAGAGCAAGATTACATCAAGACATATAAATAAAAATAAAATGAAAAGACTAAATACCGCTAATAATTGTTTTTCTATACTCCCCCTCAAATTGGAGCATATATGTCTAAAAGTCTCAATTTGCCACAGAAGTTCAGATATTCACATTTTCCCAACGCCTTAGTAAAGACATCCAAGTTGATCACCAAACCGAACATAAGGGGTTGTCACCTCCCTTATCACTGGATCCCAGATGAAATGACAATTTACCTCTATGTGTTTCATACTTTCATGAAACACCGGATTGATTGTGATGAAGATTACTGCCTGGTTATCATAATACATAGTCGTAGGATATTTCTGATAGAACCCTAACTCCTGGATAACAGATCTTACCCACATTAGCTCACTGACGGTGTAAACCATTGCTTTGTATTCAGATTCTGCAGTAGACCGAGCAACCACATTTTGCTTTTTACTCTTCCAACTGATTAGGTTTCCTCCTAGAAATACACAGTACTCAATAGTTGATTTTCGGTCAAATCTTGGAACATGCATAATCAATGCCAGAAAAAACCTCAATCCTCAAGTGATTATTAGGTCTAAAGAGAAGACATTTCGTGCTCCTTTCAAATACCGTAAGATTCTCTGTGCAACCTCTAGATGAAACTTACATGGATGCTTCATGAATTAAGTCACTAAACTGACTGCAAATGAGATATTTGGTCAAGTAACTATAGCATAAATGAGTTTGCCTACTAGTCTCTGATACATTGTCTTATCTCTCAATTCTGAACTTTGATCATCATGAAGATCATGTCCTGTCTCCATCGGTGTATCAACTGGTTTAGCTCCCAGAAGTCCATACTCTTAAAGCATATCAGTGACATAATTCCTCTACGTCAAAGTTGTTCCCTCCTTGCTTCTCGTAACTTCAGTACCTATAAATATTTCAATTGACCTAGATCTGTAGTCTGAAAGTGACTCGCCAAGTGGGTTTTAACTTCTTCAATACCTGATCTATCACTCTCTGATAGGATGATATCATCTACATACACCAATAAGATAATAATTCTAGATAATCTCTTCATAATATACAATGAGTGATCATAGTGACTTCTACGAAATCCCGTAGATATAACCACTTGACTAAAATTTTCAAATCATGCTCGTGGACTCTGTTTTAAGCGATAAAGAGTTTTCTTAAGTTGGCATACCATATGTGTCTCCCCTTGAGCAACATACCCGGGAGGTTGCTCCATATTGACCTCTTCCTCAAAATCAACATACAAGAAAACATTTTTAATATCCAGTTGAAATAAAGACCAACCTTGATGGATTGCAATAGAGACTAGTATTCAGACAGAAGACAGACGAGCAACCGAAGAAAATGTCTCAAATATACCCACGGCAAAAGTTTGAGTATATCCTTTAGCAACAAGATTAGTCTTATATCGTTCAACAGATCCATCAGAATTATATTTAATTGAATACACCCACTGATAACCAACAATGATAGCACCTAGAGGTAAATCACATAACTCCCAAATCCCCACTTTCTCTCCCTCTCATTCTCTCTCTTCAACTCTCTCTCCTTAATTTTTTCAGGGTATTAGAGCAAGATTACATCAAGACATATAAATATAGATAAAGAGAAAAGACTAAAATGCACTGAAACTTGTTTTTCAACACTAACTTTTCTCTCCCTTTTTCAAATCCTGTTAGAGCCTCTCTGTGGAAAAATTCAACCTTTTTTATCTGGGAATGCTTTAGAGTAATCCACGAACTGTAGGTTGGTGGCAGAAAGTGGATTTTAATGCCTCATATCATGCTGTTGTGCTCCCTATTGGATTGAATTTGTCTGCTACTCATTCTTGCCTGTTGAATTTGTCTACACAGACTATACAGGTCTCTGAATTTGAGACTTTGGAGCAATTTTGGGGTTTTGGATGATATAATCAGTTTCTAAAGTTGCTCAATTGCTGTTTTGGCTTCTGATGATTAGTTTTTGGAGCTTTGTCTATTACTGAAGTATGTTTTGTGTAATTGTTAGTGACTAGCACATCTGTGCATCTCGAGAATTGGGTTTAAGTGATGTGTTTTGTGGAATTAAGTTTATTTTGGGGGGATTCTGAGTTATTTTGTGTTACATATGTTTATGTGTTGGAACAATTGCTAATTCCAGCTTAAATGAAGTTCCCTCTCCTTGCCTAAATATTGGAAAGAAAGAGAGATGGGGCAAAACCCATATTACTACAATTAAGCTAAATGGAAAAGATGAATCACTTTGGGCAGCCGTGTAGAGATTTTCTTGGAGGCTAAGAATCAGTAATGAGTGGTAAAATTGTAACTCCATATATCAAGGCCGCAGATCAACTTGGGGATATTTATAAAGCCCCTTAGAAAGAAAGAGTTTGCGTAATTTCACAGCAAGTTGGGTCTATTCGATATTTATGCTCCAACTTGAGGAGTGTTAAATATTGTAAGTCAAACGGTGGTTTTGTCATTATAAAACAGGTGAAATAGTTTCTGACCTTTCTCTCAAGGTCATTTGTTTTTAGGTTATTAATTTGTCCTATGATGTATTTTGGTGTAATAGAAAGGGGGATATTTCAGTCTTTTTATAACTATCTACTTAAAGTGAACAAGTAACAGAGCATAGGGGTCGAGCTCGACCCCTATCTGCTGCTCCTTGCATGCAGCAACATCTATTCTCTCCTCCAATGCTCCTCTCTTTTCTTTCTTATTCTAATCCTAAATTTGCAATTCTACAGATGACACATCTATTTCTAATTCTGGACCAGTAGATATTTTCACTAGAAAAAGATAAGTCTTCTTGATCTCTTATTTTGGGACATTTTTATTGAAATTGAGAAGCTCCATCCTTTTAGCCATAAACATGGCCTTATGACTCCATTAAGTTTCTATGGTTAAGAATTTTCCTGGGGCAAGAATTTGGAGAAATAATCATATCCATTAGTGCAAGGCAGTGGAACTTTAATATAGGAAAACAGTGGATCCTTTAAAAAAAATGTAAATGAACCACATCCACCACCTATTTCTCTTCCTTTCAATAACTAGTTGTTGAATTTCTGGAAAAGAGAAAAACATTACTAACTTATTGTAATCTAAGTACATGAACCCCTATTTATAATAGAGGAAAGTAGTATAGTCCAATTACAATTAAACTACCCTTGTCCCAATTACACCCAAAGTCTAACACTTAAAGATAAGTCCTAGCATAACTAAACAATTGAACATAAATAGAAGACTAACATAACTTTTTTTTTTTATGAAGAATGATTTTATTAAAAGAAACAGAGAAAAAAAGGGGGAGCTAACCCCTAACAACAAAAGCTTGCAAGGAAGCTCCTTGCTTGGCCAAACAATCGGCCATAAAATTTGTTGATCTCGGGATATAAGACCAAAAACAATCAAACAGACTAACAATTTCCATAATTTCAAAAAAGTCTCATATCTAAAACACCTTTTAATTGAAACCCTTCTGCGAATCCTCTTTCCATAATAATTTTGGCTCTGTAAGATTTCTTATTATGAGAGTCATGTAAGAGTTCCATATCAGCTCTTCAATACGAGTTACAAATTTTTGCAACTGCTATTTACCCCAGCAAAGAGCTGGAATAGGTGGGCAAACAGGGTTTTATATAGATCATTTCTCACTTCCCTTTTTTCTTTTTAACTTGCCACTATCGTTTTCACACAAGAGCCCAAAACGGACTCAAATTGTGTCCCAAAAGAACAGCCTATCAAATCATTGGGTGGATATCCTAAAAAGGCCAGCTTAAAGTTAGAAAACTCATATGCTTAAATTTGAATTAATTGGTTACCATAACTGAAGGTACGATTGTTTAATTGATTTTCTAGTCCTACGAGGAGTAATTATGAGTATTCACATCCAAACCACATAAGTATTTCAAGACGAGAACTCTCATGAATTATTCTAGAAATGTTAACTTGGTCTTTTTTTTCTTCTGAAAAAGGTGAATTTTATGTTAACTTGGTCAATAGTGAGAACTATATGATTTAAAATCATACAAATTTGACCTAGATTCACTTTAAACCAATAAAATAGTTACACTAAGTCAATGTCTAACATGATCTAAAAACATAAAGGTAGAAACTAAAATCTAAAAAAAATTCTTCACCTTGAAAAAACAAAAAATAAAAAATAAATCTAAAAAACAACATTATCTAGTTATACCCGAAAGCATTGCAACTTAGTTGCAGCAGAAACAGCAAGATCAGACAACATTTCACCAGGTAACTGCTTTGGGCGAGTCATTCCAGCCACTGTGACTGCATCATTTGCTTCCACCTAGACAAGAAAAACATATTAGTTTGCAAACAGAAGACCCCACCCTATTGACCATATCTAACTGTACATGAGAAAGGATAACCTCAAAATAAAATACAGACATCTAACTGCACACGGTGAAGGATTATCTCAACATAAAATACTGATAGAAAACAGATTACACACTGAGGGTTCACAATCATCAACCAGTATAGGAATCTCCAAACAAGATTTTGAACCCCTGACAGGCTTAGAGTCCATCCAACCTTTGTTTCCTTTTTCTTTTCTTTTTTTTTAAAGTTGATTACACGTGCACATCTCCTTACCCATAAAGAGACTTAAACCCAATAAACCACTCTAGAAACCCCCCTATGTGACCATTGAATCAAATGTCCACGTCACAGGATCCATTCTAACTTTATCTCTATTATTAACCCCAAAGCCTCCCTTTTGTCGAGGGTTTTTCTTCTTTCTATGTTTCTTCGGATACTAATCTAGTTTTTCTGTTTCCCTGGTTCCCTTTTCGTTAGGAACCTATCGTAACTAAAGAAAGAAAAAAAGTGAAAAAAAAAAAATCTCACATAGAGAAAAAAAGATAAACAAAAATATTGTTTAGGTCTAAACACGTCCTTACCCTTCTGATTGATTCAAATTGTCAATAAAAAGTCATACATTGATAAGGATCCTCTGAGAGATATCCAATCTTAACTCTTAAGTCCTACTTTAATGCTAACTCCTAGTTTCATTCTGACTCTAACTGACTCCACGCCTACTATAACTCTTACATAGACTAGGACGTCCCCCTATTTTCTCTCTTAATTATTAACTTACCCTTTTGGTTACATTAGATGCCTTCAAAGTCCCTAATTACAATGATAAAACGCTATTACAACCCGAAGTTCCTACACTTTTCTCCTTGCAAACTCACCCCACATACCACATAAGCTTCAGCAACTCTCAATTATGCTGGTTCTAACAGGTGAAGGTGTCAATATCCAACATTTCATAGCGCATGGAATTTGTTTTGATGCAGATTTATGACAACTATTTACTTTTTCCGCATACATGGGAAATACATATCATGCTATTTAATTGGAGCAACATTTCAATCACAGTGCTCTCATATCTGGGTTAATGCTCCAATTTCAATAGTTCACCTGATCTTCTTTTATGCTAAGATGCTATTATCAGCAGCAATATGTAAGATAACACTTGAAATTTCTAAGGAAAGAAAAAAAAAACTTCATTGTCAGACTCATTTTGGAAAACTGAAATGATACATTTCACATCATGTGTTAATCTTTGATAGACATGAAAGCTGAACTTTTGTCAATAGTACTTGAGACATTTAAGTATTGCATTAACACATGCTTTGGAAGGAGAAATTTTCACTAGAGCATATTAATACTTTTCAATTGCAACTTTTACTCACACTACCACTCCAGTCATTTTTTTCTCACCATTTACTATTCAGCTACCTGTTTTCCGCTTTCCCTTTTTTCTTGTGGGTCACATTTTCAACTTCACTTCCCACTTAACTCTACCATCATTGTATTTGACTAAAGTATTACAAATATTACATTAATGGATTGGGTGTCTTTTAATTTTTTATTGTCTATTCAAAATTTTGTTTGCACATCTTATGTTTCAATCAAAACTAATACAAAGGGTATTTCTCACCGATTCCAATGTAATACGCCATAGGTGCAGAAAATTAGCACCACACAGACTAAGTCAGATCCACAAGAGCAACATTGTGAGCAAAATTCGTGACAGAGAGCAATGTTGTTGTTAGCCTACAGGTGTGGCAATGGTGAAATATGAAATGAATTATATGAAATAGATAGGCTGAGAGTTTTTTATGTAGTGGCGCGGTTCAAATCGTGAAACTCTTATACACCCCCCCGACAAAATTACAGAACCTATGACTCAAACGCTTGTGAGCAGCATAAACCTTAAACATGGATAACCCTACTTCAAACCCTACATTCATAAATTTTTTCCTATGTCCTAATTAAATCAAATCGGAGGATTAGATATTTCTCACAGTATTGATAAGATCCATGATGACAGAGAGTTCTTGGTGTGCCAGCTGCAGATTCTCCACCATGCTCTGCCATGGCCAGGGCGCTGTTGCCGCAGTGTCATTCGAGGTCTTCACCTTCTTCGAATCCTTCTCCACCAACGGTGTAAAGTCGATTCTCCTAATTTGGGCGAGACGCTTATCATCCTCGCCGATATCTCTGAAACCAAAAAGAAACAAATGCAAAGCCATGGCCATCAGAATAGCATGAACTTATTGAAGGTCTGCAGGTTCGAATTAACGAAGCAGAGGCCGAAATCATACGGTGGGAATCTTTCCATTCCATTTTCTTCTATGACGTCAAGTCGCTTGATCGGGAGCTTATCTACAGAGATTTTCATGCTTTCGTCCATCTCTTCAGTGAGCTTGGAGCTCCACGAAGAAAATGGTTAGCTTCCTGTGCAGTGCCAGGGTAAAAGCGAAAGTCTTGGTTGCGGTCTTCTTCGGTCAGCCTGTTTTGAGTGGAACAGCTTCGGCTTTGGTTGGGCGCAATATGTCCGTGGTGCTCTTAAACCCTTCCGGCTCGGTTCGAACAAAAAGTCGGCTTTATTCAGTTTTTATTTGAGTTCGGTTCGAACTTGAAACGAGGTTTCTAAACTCAACAGTTAACTCACGAACCAACTCATTTCTATAGATTTTTTTCTAAACTCAGTTGTTGAAACCAAATTGGCCACTTTCTCTTCTCTTTTCGAATACGAGCTTTGACTCCAACATCCCTTCCCCGTTTGGGCCTACTTACTGAAAACCCTTGAAAATGATGAATAATTTCCCAGAGAGACGACAAGCAGCACCGAAGATATCTTGAATTCAATAGCATGAAAGATATTCAGAAGCGAGGACGAGTTGATGTGAACATCTCAGAAACTGAGAGAATTGAACCCCGTGCTTTCTGCCATCATTCGTCGTCTCTGTTACTTCTGTCATCGTCCCAGAACGTGCTGGACTGGTTCCCAGAAGGCCAAAACTTCTCTGATCTCAATTTGCTCATACCTAGCCAGACGATGATCCCATCTGCATCTGGCCATTTTCGTATAAACAAGCTGGTTAAGCTTACTGCAACTTAGCTCGACTACCCTTGTCTGCAATCTACTTTATGAAAGTAGTCCTGTAAAGGATAGTGTGGGACGAAGAACAGGAAACGGAGAAAGTTTTATAATTGAATCTGACTAGACTCACATGCAACACAGCATCAATCTGACCCACTTTGATCTGTGTAGTGCTTAACACTTGTAAAAGTTCACCAAGAAACGCAGAAACAAACAAACTGGCCTTCCTTATCGCGACAAACTCAACTTCGAAACAGAAAGAAGGAAACGCTGCATGACTTAAATATATATGAATTTTTAATAACATGAAATTTATAAGATAAATATAAACAGAAGCATAGATCATACCTTTTTCAGTACGCTTCAGATTCCGTAAGTTTCCGTTCTCTCTGTCTGGTACTTTCAATCTCTAAACACTCCGGAATTAAGTGACGAGATAGGAGACCAAAAATAAGGATATGAAACTAACCTCCCATCAAAGTTTTTCACGGCTTCGAGAAAACAGTTGCAACCTGTAATACTTCGAGACTAACCTCACGAGAAACCGTTTTTTACGATAAAATAATTTTAAAAAAAAAAATCAATCCAACACGTTTTCAAGGACAACTATGCCTATTCTTTTCGTACAAATTCAGGAAGTGATGCCTCCCTTTGCCCGTACAAAAGGGGGGTGTTTGGTGGGGGAGGGTCCCCGTATTTTTTTCAACAAAATGGGAGGGATCACCTAATTTTTCGGCTTAGCGGCCCACGCTGGCGCTGTTCCCCTGGCACCCTTACGTGTCTACAACGCAATTAGGGTAGTCCTGATCCAATGTGACTCACTATGCCCATTTCTTCCAGCGCGAACGTGGCACGTACGTGTCAGATATACGTCAGTAGAGAGGGTACACATGTCCTTGGAAGGATTCTTCTTGCCTCGTCTATAAACGCCACTGCTTCTTTCTTTCTCTCTCCCTTGGTGGTTTTCTGCGTCGTCTGTTCGGTTTTTCCGGGAGACCAATCATCTCTTTCATCTGGATTTTGGCCCCTCATTCTTCGGTTTGTAACAAATAAGAAGGAAGATGTTTAACAGCACGGGGGGTGCTCTCAATTTGACGTCCCTGAACCACATCTCTCTCGTTTGCAGATCTGTTGAGAAGTCTCTGGATTTTTATCAGAACGTTCTCGGATTCATTCCGATAAGAAGACCTGGGTCTTTTGATTTCGATGGAGCATGGTAAGATCGATCATTTGTAATCTCCACTGTCGACAACAAATGGGTTTCCCGTTCAATCTACTTGTGACGGAAAGTGAGTTGCTGATTTTGTTGTTTTTTTTTCTTTTCAGGCTATTCAGCTACGGAATCGGGATACATTTGTTGCAGTCGGAGCATCCGGAGAGCATGCCCAAGAAAATTGAAATAAATCCCAAAGACAACCATATCTCCTTTCAGGTGATTTTTTCTTAATCTTTCTCTAGCTTTTCTAGTGCCTCTCCGTTGGCCACGGCGTCCGTTCTTCCGACCCACCATCCATCCCAAGAATATGATGATTCCAATAAGCATAAAAACGTTTATAACTACGTCATGTTTTAATTCTCAGTGCGAGAGCATGGCGGCGGTGGGGCGAAAGCTGTCGGAAATGAAGATACCGTACGTGCAGAGGCGCGTAGAAGAAGGGGGTATCTTCGTGGACCAGTTGTTCTTCCACGACCCAGATGGTTTCATGATCGAGATTTGCAACTGCGACAACCTCCCGGTGGTGCCGCTCGTTGGGGAGTCTCTGCGCGCCTGTGCTCGACCCTCTTTCAGGAAGCACCAGCCGGAGCTGCCGCCGCAGCAGCAACAACCGCAGCAGCAACAGGTCGGAAAGTGTCTCCCGACGATTCAAGTCAAAGAAGAAGTACCTTTATGCATGTGAGGGTCGGTGTTGAGCTCAGCCAACCGAGTCCCATGTCTGTCTTTTGTCTATTCCGTGATTTGGTAAAGAAGATGCAAATTGAAAACTATTTTTCAATTTTGGTAACACTGAGCATCTGCTCAAAACAATTATTAACTGTAATGGCAATGGATCGACTGCTCGTAATTGAAATCCAGTCACCGGGAGATCATTCTCCTTCTGTTTGGCAACTCTCGTAAGCTGATAACGTGTCTGGCTCTCAATCTGATCTTAGTTTTGGCAAGTTCTGTTTCTTCTTCGAGAGAAGATTTACGGGAAGGAGAAAATTTTAGATCAATTGAGTAGATACGATTTGGGAGGAGGTTTTAGATGTTTTACATGAATCGCATGATTCTAGCTTTTCTAGTGGAGAAAAGATACATGGAACTGGATCTGAAATCTTGTTAAATAGAAGGGAATTTCCCTAAAATACCTATTTAAAATAAATTAATTTTAAAAACACGGACGTCATCAAAATATTTCTAAAACTACCCAACTTTGACCAGTCAAATGTCTATGTGTGCAGTTAAAAGCGACACGTAAGCTTTGACTGCTTATGTGTTGACACTTCATCAGAGCAATAATATAAATCAACATCTTACACGTTATTATTTTACCACATCATCTACCACACAAGCGACACGTAAGATTTGACTGCTTATGTGTCGACACTTCATCAATGCAATAATATAAATCAACATCTGACATGTTATTATTTTACCACGTCATCTGCCACATAAGTTGTTATGTTATTAAATAAAAAAATTCAATAATTTTTTTAAAAAATCAAAAAATAAGATACATGTTTTATTACCTAATATCTATAATATTGGACATTTATCTTTGGGAAAAGTAATAAATTTTATGTCTTGAAGCCAAAAATAGAAAAAACCAAAATTATTAATAATTTTGATTACTTAAAAGTAATTTGGTTTGTAAATTAATTATTTGACAAATAAAATTTTAAAATTCTACTTAAAATCATGATAAATCTAATAAAAACCTATTGAAATGAAAATAATATGATTAATCATGTTAACATATTAATTAATATATTATTAAATTATTTTCAAGCAAGTATTTTTAAACTAAATCATCACTATTTATAAAGAGAGGCTTTTTTTACTTGCATACAGAGAAAAGAATATTTATAAAATGAAATTTATTGGATAAATAATAAAAGGGTAAATTAATAAATATTTACAAAATATTAATATTTTTATTTATGTTACTTTTTTATAATAGAATAAAATAGTAAAACAAATAATTAGTTATAATTACCACCCTTAGCGAATCGAGCCTGCAGATTGAAAAGGGTTTAGCAAAGTCTATGAAGGTTAAAAAATCGAACAGAACAACAGACCGGATTCTGTCATTTTTAAGGATCGAAAAACGTCGATGCAATAAAATACTATTCATCCATTTTAGGCTAGTTGGGTTAATTGAATCAGAAAATAGTCCATTCATAAACAGAACCCAATCCACTGTTATTCACCAAAAAAATTAATACAATAATTAGATTCAAGAGGGGAATGGAGAAGAATAATGAGAAGAGGGGGGGGTGGCGTCGAGGGCCAGGTCGAGCGGCGACAGCAAGAGAGCGAGTGACCGAGGCCAAGCGAGCGGCAGTAGCAGGGGAGCGAGCAGGCGAGGCCGAGCGGCGGTAGTAGGAGAGCGAGCGGCGGCATCGGCTAGAGGAGACGCAAGGAGAAAGATCGAGGAAGAGAGATTTTTGAGACAAAAAAAACATACAAGTGAGGGCTAACGTGGAACGATATGTATATGATTTTTTTATTTTTTTAAAACAAATATTTAATTTTTTATTTAATGACATGGCAGATTATGTGGTAAAATAATGACGTGGTAGACGACGTATCGACCTATGTTACTGCACTGATGATGTGGCAACACATAAGCAGTCAAAACTAATGTGTCGCTTTTGACTGCACACATAGGCATTTGACCGGTCAAAGTTGGGTAGTTTTAGAAATATTTTGATGACGTTCCCAAAATAGAATATAGGGAATTTAACCAAAATAACCATTTAAAATAATTTATTTTAAAAATTACCCAACTTTGACCGGTCCACTACACATGTGTGCAATCAAAGGTGACACGAAACCTTTGACTAATTACATGTTGCTAGGTTATCAGAGCAAAGAAGTTAGATGAACATGCCACATCATCTGCCATGTAAGCTATCATGTCATTAAATAAAAAATTGAATAATATTTTTTAAATAAAAAAATAAACACACTTTTTATTACCTTATATCTAAAATAATAAATTATAAAAAAATCTTAAAAAATTAAAAAATTAACTCGTACTTATTTAATAACATTTAATATCAATTACAAATTTTATTAATTAAAAAAATTTATCGTTACACTTTTTATTATTTTATATTTTTTTAAATAAAAAATAAAATAAGTATACTAATTAGATTTAAAATATTTATAAATTGAAAAAATATACAAAAAAAATATTTTAGAGTTTAAAAATACAATTTATTTATATAATTTTATCACATTATTTACAAAATAATAAATTATTAAAAATATATATTAGTTAATTAAAAATCTTACAACACCTTTTATTATCAATTAAAAATATTTATTAATTGAAAAAATATGAAAGTTTTACTTGAGTTTAAAAAATAAATGTACTGGTACACTTTTTATTACATTATATTTAAAATAATAAGTTATATAAAATCTTACTCTTACCTATTTAACACCTTTTAATTATCAATTTAAAAAATATTTTAATTAATTTTTTTGAAAATTTTAGTTTTGAGTTGTAAAATCAAAATTTTCAATATATTTTTTTCAAAATTTATCGATAGACGTTTTATTACCTTATATTTAAAATAATTAAAAATAAAATAAATATATTAATTAATTAAAAAATCTTACTCTTACTAATTTCACATATTTTATTATCAATTTAAAATATATTTTAATTTTTTAATTGAGGGGGGCGGGGGGCGTCGAGGGCTAGGGCGAGCGGCGGCAGTAGCCAGTAGGCACTGCGAGAAGGGAGAGGAGAGGAGAGGGGGCGAGAGGAGAGGAGAGGAGGTCGAGGCCGAGCGGCGGCAGCAAGAGGAGAGAGGACAAGGCTAGAGGAGGCCGAGGCCGAGCGGCGGCGAGAGGGCGAGAGGAGAGGAGAGGAGAGGAGAAAGATGAGCGGAGAAAAAAAAAGTGTATTTTATTTATTTATTTTAAAAAAGTATATTCAATTTTTTGTTTAATGACATGGCAGCTTATGTGGCAGATGGTGTGGTAAAATAATGACATGGCAGATGACGTTGCAAAATAATGACATGGCAGACGACGTGTTCGTCTAACTTCACTGCACTGATGACATGGTGACATGTAAGCAGTCAAAGCTTACATGTCACCTTTGACTACACACATGTGCAGTGGACCGGTCAAAGTTGGGTAGTTTTCAAAATATTTTGATGACGTTGTTGTTTTTCAAAATAAGTTGTTTTAAATGGTTATTTTGGTTAAATTCCCAAGAATATACGTGAAGATACGTGGAGAAGAAGAAGAAGATACTTATGGTAATTAAGTAAATAAATAGAATAGTAATTAAATAACTAAAGATTTTATAATATTATAAAGTAAATGTTTTATCTCAAGCATATATTTATTTAAAATTTTTTTTATCGAATTACTCTCATATAAATTTAAGTAATGGATTAATTGGGTAAAATTACTAGATTACACTCAAAAACTCAGAATGCACACTCCATAAGGATACCAATATCTTTTTGTTGTCGATGTTCCCTTAGTGGTAGTCCAAGAATGCTATCTCGAGAAAAAAAATCACTAATATACTCTATTAGCTAAGATTATACAAAGAGATCTTGACTCTCTTTGAGTCAAATGTAATACCTAATTACACTTCCCAATCCTTCGCAAAGAGATTCATACAACCAAATGCCAGTTCTAGAATTAAAAGGTTTTAGAAAACTAATTTTAAGAAAAGGAAAAAAACAAAATAGAAATGGAATACTTACATCATCTTTAGAGAGATAGCCTCTCCAAGAGTGTCTCCAAGCTTCCAATATTTTAGGCACAAATAAGAATGTATTTTGAGTCTATGAGAAACTAAGAATGCCAAGAAACGAAAGAGGATAGAAAGAATCCCCTTGAAATTTGAGTTTTCTCTTCAAAGAACCTTGTCAAAAACTTGAGTTTAAATAAATCTTCATCTTCCCAAGCCGCATCAGAATCAGATAAGTGCTTCCATCTGACTAAAACTTTAATCCTCAAGTGTCCATTGACAGGAACTCATCTAGAATTCAAGAAATCACAAAAAAAAAAAAAATATAGATAGAATAAAGAATACATCGAGAAGAGGAGAATCAGGTGCCCCTTGCCAGCATCTTTTCGAAGTTCTCCAAGGATTCAAGTCGTTGGATCAACAACTGCTGCTTGAATCTCCTGATGAACGCCTCTGCGTGCTCATTTACATCACTCGACTGCCGTTCGACCTTGTTCATCACTCGACTGCCTCCACAGGCCTCCTTGTTCACCTCCACAGGCCTCCGAGACCTGGGCGATGCTTCCCCTTCGATCTTGATATAACGATTACTACTCATGGCCTTTGTCAACCTTGGCTTCTTCTTCTTCGACAAAGAAATTGTAGAGCGTCTGGCAATCGACCTTTCTCCCCACCCTTTAAATAGCCTTCGGGATGCCTTGAGCAGGAAGTGATCGGTGCTATCGTTACAGGAACTGATGGTCTGTATGTCGAAATCAGAGTCAAAGAGAGCTTAGCGAACGCGTCGTGGAGAGATTACTGAATTGATGAATTAGGCAGAGGCAAGCGGTTCAGAGTCCACAGCTTACGTAAACTCGAGGATTAAACACGCAAATTGTATTAAAAAGACGGGTTTTGAGTGTTTGATTTGAATGGGTTTCGGTGACCAGAGCATGTAAAGAAGAGTATGACACGGCGTGGCCACGAGAAAGGAATAGGAAAGGCAGCCGGCAGGAGGCGTGGATGATTGAGATGCATGCGGTGTAGACGACGGAGTTTGGCATGGGCGGCTCTTGCGTTGACGAAGAGATTTGAAAGTCCAAGTTGCTTTATTTTTCTTAATAATCCAGAAAAAAATGGCCAAATTTCTTTTTTATAAATAATAAAGGGACTTTTACTAAATTACCCACAAGAAAATTAGTTACAGTCATCATAATGCCACATCAGCTCTCTCTTGACGCTCTAACTTTTTTTTTTTTCATCTGCTTCCCTCTCGACAATCGCTCTCTCTGGACTCCTCACTGCATCCCTCTTCTCTCTCTCTTTATGCTCCCATCTCAACAAATGCTTCCCTCTCGCACTCGCTCTCTCTTGATGCTCCCCTCTCAACAAGTGCTTCCCTCTCGACACTTCAGAGTTTCGACGCCTTCCTCTCGCCCTCTTGTTGTACCTGCTTCTCTCTCGCTTGATCGCTACTTCTTTGTTATCTTGTAAATGACGAGATTGCTCCTTGTTATCGACACCAACGCACAACGTCGATGCAAGAACCGTCGGGCGACGCACGTAGAGACCACGGTCAGTGCTATGATGCAAAATGATGCAGGATTGCCAGATAATGCGAAATCTGCCCACCACCAGATGATTCCTCCAATATGCAATTCTCCCCATCTTCAGCCTCCGCCACCACTTCTCCAACCCGAAACCTCTTTCTTCGCCAACCCTATCACCCCCTTCTCTTTGAGATAATTCATGCAACATCAATGCCCCTAGATGGCACCCCCTCCACCAGCCCATTGGTCCCACGCCTTGGCACAATATCTGATCAATGAAATTCGCCCTTCGAAGGTTCTCATATTGGATTCGATCCAGAGGCAGAATATCCAAGGGAAACTCCTGTTCGTACACAATTGCACCATCTACGCTGTAACGGTCTTTGTCCTCGAAGCGACCATGGTTGTCTTGGCCTCGTCGCCGAGACTGATGAGTGCAATGGAGGTTCACGAAGAGGCGATGTTGAACAGATTAAGCTTTGTGCTCGGTAACAAGATCTGAGAGGGGTTCTCAAGCGAGATGCGTCGGTCGGTAACATAATCGATGCGATATCTGATGTTGACTAAACGTTGGGAGCTTCCAAAATCAGGTTTGCGAGAAAGAACATAAATTTCTGGAGAAGAGAAAAAAAATAGATACAAACCTAAACTGCTAGAGATAATGGATCAGAAAATGATCACATTATCTCTATGGGTTGACCGAGTCAACTAACAAAACTTGATATGATACCATGTTGAATTTAGGGAAAAGAGAAAAACTCCATTAACTTTTTTTAATAGAGGAAACTCGTAGTCTAATTACAATTGAACCACCTTTGTCCCAATTACACCCAAATCCTAACACTTAAAAAGATGAATCTTAGCATAATTAAATAACTCAACATAAATATAAGACTAATATAACTAAAACAACTTTAAATTGATTCTCCTGTAAACCTTACTTCTTCCTCTTGAATGTAAAATATGGGAATGTAGAATAATATTTGCCGTAAGTATTATTGATCAAGTGTACACTATTTATAGAGTTACAATAGAAATTGTAGATGATTACAACTCTTCAGAGTTTGAGTCTGTCTCTAATTCAACCACATTTTATCATTATCTTTATCTTTATCTCTATCATGCCCCTGCAAGATGGAGCTCTGAGAGGAGAGTTTAATCTTGATATTCAAAAAGAAGAAGCATATTCTCGGAAGTGGTTTGGAGAGAACAACAACGTTGGTAGCGGCTGAGAAGAACAACGACACTGGATGCGGTTGGGGTGGACAGAATTGCATCATCCAGAGGAAGAGCAACAGCTGGGATGGACAAAATCGCATCATCCGGTGATGAGATGAGGAGCAGCAACATAGGAGGCGACTGGGGCAAATGGAATTGCCTCGTCTGATGGAAGGGCAATGGCTGAGGCGGACGAAATTGCATCGTCCGGTGGAAGGGCATTTGCATTGGTAGTGGGTGAAGTGAAAAAAATTACATCGTCCTGTCGCTAGACGGACCTCCAAGAGGAGAGTCCAATTTTGATCTTCCAAAAGAGGAAGTGTGTTCTCGGAACTAGTTTGGAGAGAATCGGCGATGGTTGCCAACGATGGAGGTGAAAATCTGGCGACAGGTGATGGCAACGGGATGACGAACTAAGACCAATGACAACAGAGAAGGCGATACAAGAGGGGGGGGGGGGGGGGGGGGGGGGATGGGGGGGTTATATGTGGCACTAGCGAGGGTGGTTTCCGACAGAGCGGAACGCGGCGACGGTGAAGATGTACGGCGATGAGGACGTTGGGCAAAGCGACGGTGGTAGAGGCAAAGATAAAGATATAGGTGACAACAGTGGGCTGCAACGATGGAGGCTATTTCCTATAAGGATTTCCAGAGACGACATACTGGTTCTGATTAATTGATCGGGAACTCTGATACCATAGAATATAGGAACGTAAAATAATATTACTATAATTATTATTGATCAGGTGTACACTATTTATAGAGTTACAATGGAGATAAGACATCTCACACCAACAAATTTCGATTAGAAGGACAAGATAGAGAAATTAACGTGTGTTGCACTACTGCTATCAACATAAAGAAAAGCATGCAGGTTGCCCAATAAAGCAGATACTTTGACAGTTTAACAAGATAAAACAGATAGGAAACAAAGCAGCTCTCTCCTTAAAACAAATATCCCTCAAGTCTCTATTTCCAACTCACTTCTATGGAACAATGTCCCCAATTCCCATTTTGCCCGTTCCATGGCGAACTTTTGATAACTTTAGAGTGTTATTTGGTGACCTATCTCTCCTTTATGCTAAAGCAAGGAAAACCTCTTCCGCTCGATACCCGAAGAAATGGAGATGCTTAGTGTCTTGGTCGGGGTTGATGAAGTTTATTATTAGCTGCATACGATACCTTCCCATGGAGGAGGTATCTCCCGGTACCAAATGATTGTTTATGTATCGTCTGTGTCTGAGTATCGTCTCACTGAGTGCAATGGATTCCTCTGAATCAGCCTCCTCATCCTTCTTCCCATCTTCATTATCATTGTTCAATATACGAAGCCGTGTCTCAGTTACGCTCAGATCATCAAACTACCTGCAATGGAAAACCCAGTTCCTCCCGTTTCTGAAAAGCCAAAGCTTACTGGGGTTCATAGATGGGTCTGTCGAGGCTCCACCTGTGACGATCAAGGATGAAACTGGAGGAGAAACAAGTAATCCCGAGTATCTGAACTGGTTCCAGACAGACCAGCTGATACTGAGCTGGATCAATGCAACTCTTGCAGAAGAGAGTCTTTGCCATGTGGTTGGTCTTACTACGGCCCTGGAAACATGGAAGGAGCTCGAGGATGTGTATAACCTTCAACAAATGGAAGGGGAATTTGAGGCAACACAGCATCCTCCAGGCCATACAGTAGGTAACACCAGAACTCTATTTCGTTGTTTATTTGTCTCGAATCTGGGCTAATGCTTCAAATTTTGCGGGGAAAATGAAACAGCAGATCTTGTTTTTATCTTTTCTATCACCGAATGGAAATGAGTTAGCAGTTTAAGACGCTTCACGAACCGTCACCTAGACGGTTCACGATCCGTCACTTAGGTGACCCATCCGTCGGACTTTCCACTGATGGTGGTCGCCGGTTACGACCTTTTTGGTTCCGTCGTTGGTGGTCTCCTTTGATGGAGAGGAGCCTATAAAATGGGGTCTGGTCTAGCAGAGTTATGCCTGACCGTGGACTCTGATATGGAGTCATTTTCGTGGAGAGGAGTTCTCAGAGTACGCTGCGAGCGCCGGCGCTGTGGAGCCAACCGGCGTCTCGCTCGGCGCTGTGCGTCGGCCAACGTCGCAGTCTGATTACGGCGGCTGAATTCTGATGGGATGCCGACGTCCGGCAGAGAGCGACGGTAGAAGCCCAATGTTCCTCTGCGCGTGGCTGGAGGTTGAAGACGACCTCCAGAGCACGTAAAATAAAAAAAAAAAAAAAAATTTTGAAACTTAAGCTAGTTAGTTTCATTTAAATGACGAGTTGACTCGACTGAGTCAACTCGTATCGGTTGCGCAAGATGGGTTTTGATGAAACGACTCGAATTTTAACGAGTCGTTTGGGTTGACTCGGACGGGCTGAGTCGAGGCGCAGACCGGTTGAATCGTTTCGGCTTGTCTGTTCCAACTCGCTGAGCCGACCCGCCTATTAGTCGAGTCGACTCAGACGATAGAATAAAAATTTTGCGCCAACAGGGATTCGAACTCGGGCGCTGGATAAAGGTAAAACTCTAGTGACTTTCGGCTGTCTGCCAGCTTGTGTTGTAGTCTGATACACATAATACATAGGTTAAAATTTCAGTAATGTGTTTTTATGTAATTTAAATAATTATACAAATTCAAATTTTTTTTAATTTTTATGCATATTTTTATGTTGACCTAAATATAAAAATTATTGATTGACATTCATTTTAGTCAATTATTTTTATCTTTTCTATCACCGAACGGAAATGAGTTAGCAGAAGCTTCTCATCTGATTACCCTTTTTTGACCTATGTTTCCAGCGAGGAAAGCTAAGGGCCAGACCGGAAGCGTGAAGAACAATGAAATAGCCAAAGCAGCATGGAAGGACTCCGTGAGGCAGAAACTAAATTCCTTAAATGACATCGACCGATCGACGGCATCTTGCACAATCTTCCGGGTTCCTCCTCGAATTCGCATATTTGACGATGCAGCGTACGAGCCCCAAATCGTCTCAATTGGACCTTACCACCGAGGGAAGAAGCAGCTGCAATCCATGGAAAAGTACAAGTGGCAGTATCTTCATAATTTTCTCTCTCGAAAAGGGGTAATGAGCTTAGATGGTTTTCTCGATGAAATGCAGACATTGGAGAAAGACGCCCGAAATCGCTACTCGAAGGACGTTTCGCTCGACTGCAGTGAGTTTTTGGAAATGATGGTGCTCGACGGTTGCTTCGTAGTAGAGTTCTTCCTCAAATTTACAGAGTCGACACTCGGTTCTCTCTCTCCAGACCCAATTCTTGACAGCAGGTTGATCTGGGATAGTGTCGGCCATGATTTACTCCTTGTGGAAAACCAGCTTCCTCTCTTCGTCATCTCTCACATATTCGATACCTATAATCCATCAAATCCATCTCTGATTCCCCTTCCACTAGACAAACTCGCACTAAACTTTTTTCACCGGATGGCTGATTTTATCATTACCGGTACGGAACCTTTACCGGCCATGGAGTCAATCCATCACTTGCTCCATTTAGTTTACATAAACCTCATTCCACCCCTTCCACAACTTTCCACTCAGAGCCACAACTCTGTCCTTGCCAAGCTGAAGAGTTTTCTCTTTCCCAACCCATCTATTTCCTCACAACCTATCTGGAACATCCCAAGTGTTCAAGGCCTCCAAGAAGCAGGTGTCAAGATCAGGAAAGGGAAGGGAGAAAATTTCTTGGACATCAAATTCAGCAAAGGAGTCATGGAAATCCCTTACGTAGATATTGATGATTTCACCAATACATTCCTCCGAAACATGATAGCTTATGAACAGATCCATCGTCCCGAAAGACTCTGTTTCTCTTTGTATACCCTCTTTATGGATGATTTGATCAACACAACGAAGGATGTGGACGAATTAACAAAGAAGGGGATTATTGAGAACTCACTGGGTAGTGATGAGGATGTCACTGTGCTTTTCAACCAGATGGGGAAGGGAACTATCGTTTCTTGGGATGACCATAGCTTGGAACTGACAGAGGAGATTAATCGTTATTGCAGTACTAAACGGAATATCTGGCGAGCAAAGCTGGTCCATGATTATTTCAGCAATCCATGGGCGTTTATTTCATTGATTGGAGCACTTTTATTGCTTCTCTTGACTCTCTTACAAACCCTCTTTTCCATTCTTCCTTATGCGCAACCTCGAAATTAGCCATTTTTTTCTATCTTATTTGCATCCTCTTACAGACCCTGATTTCATTCAGCGACTGCATAGAAATAATTTATCTTGCTTGCTTATGCCATGTATAAGGATATATTTATAGCACAATGCTCTCTCCTCCCCCCGTTCTTCTCCTTGGATGGCTACATTACCTTTGAATAATCTTGTTTAGAATCTATGAAGAAGGGGGTGGGGGGCGTTGACATCTACGTACCTACTCTGATACCATTTAAAGTTGGATCCAAAATTTATCCCAAAATAACTAGTCAAATTAAGAAACCTCTTTTCCAACTAATAAACTCAAGACCTTTATACTCACTAATCCATGTAAGACTATTCCTTAACATGTCTAAGATATAAATTGTTAATGGGAGTTTATACAAAAAAACAAAGATTTAAAATTTTTCATGTTACATTTTGCTCACATAACACTGATCCTTTTCAATATTCCCTCGACTTCAATGAGGTGAGCAATGTATATGTGTGTAGATTGCAGACTACTTTTTTACTTTCTTAATTTCTTAATTTCTTGCTTCTTGTTGGGCCTCTTGCCAGTAGAAAAGAGAAAAGAGAAAAGAGAAAAGAGAAGAGAGAAAAGAGTTTTTTGAATTAGTACAGAGAATAGGACATGAGTGAAAACAGAAGATACCAGAAGATTTGCACAAAAGTAAAAATATGAAATAAAAAATTATAAGAAGACAAATTAAGAAGGAACATCCTGGCTATTAAACAGCGGAAAAAGAACATTTTGTTGAAGGTAGTGGTCATCAGATGGAAAACAAGGCAATGGGTTTACTCGACCAGAACTAAAGCCAAAGGCGTTCCAACAATATGCACTTGCATTCCCTCCGTTATAGAATAGTTGGATATCAGTTAAAATTATTTTTTCACAGGAGAATCTGTCACTGCAAGCAAATTTTATTGCGGTTGGTGTTGTTGAAGTCCCATGGATGCTTCTGTAGGAAATTCTCTCTACCTTAATTGATAATGTCTGTATCAGGACAATAAAAACCTTGTCATTGCAAGCTTTATTACTTCTTTTCATAAATAAAACTAAGAGTTTGCACAATACCTGGTTCGGACATGGTAAAGATGAAGGACAATAATATTGATCAATTATTATTGGGTTGGAGACACCATTCATCCACACATTCTGAAAATTGACATCTTTAACAAAACCACTGCCTCCCTGTCAAAAACAAAACCAAGAAATCCCATGAAACACTATGCAAATCCAGTCACTGAAGGTCCTGTAGAACAAAAAAAAAACAAGATTATTACCTGCCATGTCTTGATCCTTAACCCGTTCTGAGTATTGGAAATGAAGGCACCATCAATGAGTATATCATGCACTTGAGACGATGAATTATGCTCGCCCAAACTTCCTATGCTAAAGGAGATACAAAAGTACTGTCGAGTCAGTGTTAAGAAACATCAAATTCTAAAAAGATTTAACCTTGGGGAAAACGATACCTAATACCATGACCAGGACCACAGATGAGGTTTATGATACCAACTCTGGAAGAATTGCTTACTATGGAGATGCAGTCATCGCCTGGAACAGTGAGCACGAATCAAATTCAAGATGTCCTGTCCAATTTCTTGGGCTAAAACTAATCTTACAATCATCACCCTGGCTGAAAGAGAAAAAAGTCCAGAAAACGAGAGAGAAGCTTACTGACCTGTTCCAACAATGGTGTTCTTCACTTCAACCCACGTAGATTCACTTATGTGGATTCCATCAGTGTTAGGACTGTCACGAGGTGCAATCACTTCAAGATGGGATACCTTGACCCCATTGCAGCTAGTAAATGCCAAATGAATTTGTTGACTGTCACGAATCGTCAAATTACTGATGTTCAAGTGATTACACCTATGAAATGTAATTGCCTGCATTTGGGACTTTGACATGTGAAACTTCATGGTAAAACGAAAATCACAAACTGCAATACTCTGGCAATACTCTGGTAAAACGAGGACTCACCGTGGGTGCATGTCTACAAGGCTGCAAATATTACAATAATTCCAAATAAGTTAAAAAGTATCCACAGTTTCCATTTTTAAGAGCAAAAATAAGATAAAAAGAGTTGCAGAAGAAGGTGGTTTTACATTTCTTATATCGAGCTTGCATGCCCACCATTTCTTTCCCATGCCATTGATGATACCACCTCCCTTTACAACAAGATAATCCACCCCATGAAAATAGAGCCATTTCCTTGGATTTAACCCATCCCAAACTCTGGGTTCTTTGGGTGCAATAATAGCCCCTGAAATCTGAAGAAACATCACCAACATAGCCATGAAAAAGAAAAAAATAAAGACAGCAGCAGTTTTTACTAATGTGTCTTGAAAATGAAACAAAATACTAGTGCGTTTGTTGAAGAGCAAGAACAGTAAGAGAAAAATATTACCATCAGTGTCACCTCTGATAGACAGGGGCCACCGAAATCAATTG
Source organism: Aristolochia californica (assembly GCF_029961685.1). Lineage (NCBI taxonomy): Eukaryota > Viridiplantae > Streptophyta > Magnoliopsida > Piperales > Aristolochiaceae > Aristolochia > Aristolochia californica. Next base: position 9,333,295 of record NW_027181815.1, read on the forward strand.
GCCCAATCAAATATATCTTCCCTTGTGGAACTTTAAGTATCGGTCTGGAAGGCATTGAGCAAACAACCTCCCACGCATCTTTAAAGGCCTGAAAAAAATATTCCCACCAGGCTCCAATTATATCAAGAAAACTATTTCAAATTTCAATTTTTGGTTTTTCAAATTCCTTTCTGCCCTTTCAATTTTTGGTTTTCCCAGAAATAAAAACGAGAACACTGGATCTTTTAACTTGTAAGCGGGTGATGAAACAATCTGGAAGGAATCAACTCCAAAACATGAATTTCATTTCACAGAAACATCAATACTTCTCCCAAAACGTCGAAATTCTTCGGATCAACCAAGGTGAAAGACGAGAAAGCAAAATCCAATGACATAAAAAAAAAAACGAAACGATGCTCGTACTTACCTTCGTATCATCACTGACCCCATCTCCTTTTGCTCCATGATTGTCAACAGAGACGACCCTCTTGGAGCTAATCCAGCTTTCCAAATTCTCAATTACACCCGTCTGCTTGAGACCGACTACAATAAAGAAGAAACACAGAATAACAATGTAAGTAATCGTAGACCCAGCTCTTAGATTTCGGTATGAATCCAACATTCTTTCTGGAAATTGAATCTCTGTTTAGCGACTCCCAGTCACTGAGTGAATTTATATTTTACAAGCCCGAAGAGTCCCAGAAGTTTCTTCTGCTGTGAAGTTGATGCACCTACGCGGGCTATGCCTGCCACTTAGGCGGTCGGCTACAAAATTGGAAAATGCACGGCAACGGAAATGGACGGGTGCTACGGGTTTCGCACTTGGTGAAGTTGACGGCCTAAGCGCGGAAGGAAAAAGGGTTGGACACAGATGGATTCGGGACGTTGAGGCGGGAGGGCGGGTTTTTGAAAACCAGAATATGACTCTTAAAATCTGACAGAACGAAAATCTGCCACCATTAACGTGTCCACACTATACTCCAGACTTGGACCCTGGAGGTTCATCGTGATAGAGATCAAGATGATCAGACAACTTCTATCCAACATCGTTCATCCAAAGATGATCTTAGACCAACCCTTTAACAAAGGGACAAGTCTAATTCTCCTTGGAGCTTGCACAACTTCTCAATGTCATTTGATTTTGATTTTTTTGTTCTGTAGCTTCTCTCTCTTAGTTTTTTGTGCGTGTAAGAATGTTCTTCTCCTCCACTAGACTAGAGATTAGCGGTTTCTTCTCTAATTTCCCTTTCATCTCTATCTCTTTGGTTTTTTCCCGAGTTTTGATGTCTGGTCAAGTTTGGGAACAAAATACAGGTCTTTCTGTAGGCAGAAATACGGGTTTGACGTGTTGAGTTGGGCTTTTTATTGACGTTTGATCTGTTTCAGTTTGTTGTCGTTGTTCTTAGTCTGTTGTCTTTGTTGCCGTAGCCATTGTTATTTTGACAACGAAGCAAACTCGTAGTGCTCAAGTTAAAGTACGATAAATTAGGCATAAGAAAAATAAACCCATGTCCAATAATGCCGTTAAATTTTACTGAGAGAGAAGATGATAATACTCGTCTTAGATCTAGAGAAAAGTAGGAGTTACTCCATTGCTTTAGAACCTCTTCAGAGTCCTGCAACATTAGGCAATTCCCTTAGAATATCTGTTACTAACTGAGACGAGCTCCTAGTAGATTTCCTACTTAAAATCAAAATGTTAAGGACGTGTGGCCAAAAACCTTAATTTAAGATAAATCATGTATATTGTAAATTAAATACTTTTATGTTCATTATACATGTTGTTGTACTCTCTAAAGCTCTAAATGGGATCAAACTAGCCATTGTCACACTTTCATCCATTTGATGATTCTTCCATCGGAGAAACAATGAGCTTCTTATCTGTACTGGGAGGTCGAGAAACAATGAGTTTCCTATGTTGATATCTGCAGAGACTCTATTATCTACTTTATTTTTAATGTAGATGTGAAAAGAACAGAAAAGAAAAGAAAAAACAGGACATTGGTAGAACAATATTTTTTCAGCTAGATAAAGACGGTTTTGAGTAACAACAAAAGGGTAATGGATTTCACTGCAAGAAAGAGATCATGTGCTCTTGATTTCGATCACTCATTCGTTAGATAGCAAAGATAAAATATTATTATTTCTAGAGAAGATACATAAGTGTTGACAGTGTGAACGAAAAATAGGAACGAACACGACAAACTTACGGTGGTTCGGCCTAGCCTACATCCACTAGAGCGACATGGATAATTCTTCACTAATGATAACTAGGGTTACATAATCTTTATATAATACTAAACCCTAGAGGTATTTGTGTCAAAAAGACACAAATACCCTCGTACAATTATACCACCCCCCCCCCCCCCCCCCCCCAACCTTACATTATATGAACCATATGCTTAACAATCTCCACCTTGGTGAATATTCACCCCTTAATAAAATATAGCATAACTTAAGGACTCCACTTGGAACAATAGGTTGGGGGCCGTTGCCCATCTAGCAATTGGAAACATTTATCAAGTCCCATATCGCTCTCTTCCCCTTGGGAAGCCAACCAACTCCCATGTCTGATTTTTATGCAGAGACTCCATCTCGTCCACCATAGTACTCATCCATCTACTTTTCTCTTGGCTTTGTACTGCCTCATGGAATGTAGTAGGATCCCCGCTACTAGTAATAAGTGCATAAGAAACCAAATCTTCAAAACCATACCTGGTAGGTGGCTTGATAGTGCGTTTGGGTATGTCTGTGGCTATACGGTGATGTTGTTGATCACCTGAGCTAGAACTTTCAACATGCTAAGTATCCTTTTTCTCTACCATGGTTCTCTAGCTCCACCTGCACCATAAGCTCATTGGTGCTACAATTTTCTGGCACTTGTTTCTCTTCTTCCTGAGCACGCTTCAACATGGTTTTTTCATCAAAAAACACATCTCGACTGATCACCGTCTTGTTTGCCTGCGGATCCCAGAGCTTGAAACCTTTCACCCCTTTTTGATAGCCCAGAAAGATACATTGTTTAGAAATCACATCAAGCTTTGACCTCTCCTCACTAGAAACAAGTACATAGGTTGGAGAACCAAAAACTCTCCAGCTAAAGAATTCTACCTCACTGCCTGTCCACACCTCCTCTGATACTTTCCCATCTAGTGATGCTCTAGGTGATTTGTTAATAAAAAAACATGTCATATTCACTACTTTTACCCAGAAATTCTTTGCAAGCCCTGCATTCAACCTGAGACATCGATCTTTTTTAGCTATAGTTTTGTTTATCCTTTCTGCCACACCGTTCTGTTGTGATGTCTTGCGTACTGTGAAGTATCTCTTAATTCCATGTTGCTCATACAACTCCTTGAACTTTGAGTCTGTGTATTCAGTACAATTGTCTGATCGGAGGCATTTAATCTTCCTCCCTATCTAGTTCTCTACTTCAACTTTCCACAACTTAAACTTGGCAAACATTTCTAACTTGTGTTGCATGAAGTACAGCCAAAATTTTCGTGAGTAGTCATCAATAAAGGTCATGAAATACCTATGTCCTCCTCGGGATGCTACTCTTACTAGCCCCCAAACATCTGAGTGAACATAGTCTAGAATCCCCTTAGTCTTGTGTGTGGCTGCCTTGAACTGCACCTTATTCTGTTTCCCAAGGACACAAAACTTGCAGAAATCAAGCTTGCATGTTTTGATACCCTTTAATAGATTTCTCTTATGAAGCTCCATCATCCCTCACACTCCCATATGACCTAACCGCATATGCGACAAGATTGTACAGTCTAACTCACACTCTATAGCAACTCCACCTACAATTGTGGTACCTTGCAGTGTATAGATATTGCCAGATATTTTCTGTCTTTCATCATTGTTAAGACACCTTTACTAACTTTCATTATTCCACTTGAAAACTTGTAACTATATCCATTACAGTCTAAAGTGCCCAATTAAATCAGATTCTTTCCTAAATCGGGTATGTGTCTAACATCACACAATGTTCTAATCACACCATCAAACATTTTAATTTGTATACTCTTTATTCCAACAATTTTGTATGAAACATCATTATCCATCAAGACAGAACCGGAGTTTACTAACCTGTAGATATGAAACCAATCTTTATTTGGTGTCATGTGATAAGAGCATGGCGAATCCAGAATCCAAGAATCTCTAAGATGCTATGAATTGGATGAGACAGAAAGCATATCCCCGTCACTACTCTTTGAGTCTTCTTCTTCCACTACATTCGTAGACTTTGATGGACCCTCTCTGTTCTCTGCATTCCCTTTCTTTTTCTCTAGACAATCTTGTTTTATGTGCCCTCTTTTTCCCGCACTTAAACCATGTGATGCCTTTCCTCTTCTGGGATTTAGACCGGGATTTGTTGTTACTCGATCCATTCCTAGACTTGTTTCGTCCACGTTCTTGTTACCCTTCTCACAAGTCCTTCACCTTGTGAAGTCTCACCACTGACTTTCTTCCTTTGGTGGAAACCTAATAGAGCACTTGTGATTTCCTCCTATTCGAGAGTTTCTTTTCCCCACAGCAAAGTCGTAACCAAATTTTCGTACGTAGGAGAATTCGGAAGGGAATTCAGCAACATTAACGTTTTGTCTTCGTCTTCGAACTTCACATCAACTTGCCTCAAATCACTTATGAGCTTATTGAAAACGTTGATATGCTGGCTTAGATCCGAGCCCTCTGTCATCTTAAGACCATACAGTTTCTGCTTATGATAGATTTTGTTCGTTAATGACTTGGACATATACCGACTTTCCAGTTTCAACCAAACTGCCGTCGGTGATTCCTCATCCATGACATGATACATCACGTTATCAGCCAAACAAAACCTAATTGTCGCCACAGCCTTCACCTCTATTTATTTCCATTCTATGTCATCCATTCTTGCCGATTGTTTTCCGTACAACGCCTTCAACATGCCCTGCTGCACTAATAGGTCTTTCACCCTCCTCTGCCATAATCCGAAATTGCCTGTGCCGTCAAATTTCGTCATATCAAATTTGGTAGAAGAAACCCTAGTCATCATTGCCTAACTTAGGTTCTCGACGATACTAATCCAACGCCTCCAAAATCACTTTAATGGGACAGACATCAAACGAGCTGTCACGGGCCACAAAACCGGACCAATCGACCCCGGGTTGAACGAACCGGGCCGGTTTGAACGGGTCAGCCTTAAGTGAAAACCCGTCTTCTTCCCCGCGTCCCTGTTTTGAAGAGGGCGGGATGCAGACCACCTTCTGCGGCGACGGCAACGGCGGCTACGGGGCTGCGAGCGGAGGCGAGGAACTGGCGCCGGAAACGGAAGCGACGGAAACGGCGGCTTGGGGGGCAGTGCGCGGTGGTGCGGAAACGGAGACGGCAACGGAATAGAGTCAGGAGAACAGAGTGGTCGTCGTCAACCATCTGTGGCGACGGCGACAGCAGCTCGGGGCGGCACGCGGTGGCACGGAAACGGCGACGACTTCTTCTCCTCTTCTCCGAATTTATTTATTTTTTTTCGTTCGTCCCGCGCGACGTTCTCCCTTCTCGGATGAAATCTCACGGCGTCGTCTTTGACGGCGCGTCACCGGCAGAGACCCTTCTTCGACGATTTCTCACACGTCGCCGGAAACTTCTCTCCGTCGTCGCCAGAAATCACAGACCTCGATGTCGACGGCTTCGTCTTCGGCGACAGGAAAACTTCTCTGCGTCGCCGACCAGAAAAAAAATCTGTCGGTTGTTAACCGTTTTTATGAGAAACTGTTTTTTCATTAACGTGGTTTCAAACTTCTCTTTGTTGCAACTCCTAAATAACCTTAATGGGAGGTTGGCTTTGTTGAAAAGAGTTTTCGGTCCCCTGTCTCGTCACTCAAGCCCCTTCAGTTGAGCCACCATGAGTGCTCAGAGATCGAAAGCGCTGAACACGAACAGAAAACAGAGAGAAGGAATTTGAAGCGTATGGATGGAGGTACGATTTATCTTCCGTTTAATTTAAAATAAATTTCATATAATTATTAGAAATTCATGTTTAAGGCTTACAGTTGGTATCAGAGCAGACCTCTGATCCAACATTTTGATTCCGAGAGACTCTATTTTGTTTTCGGTCTCTGTTTTGTTTTTTAAAACCAATTCTGTGCGGTCTCTGTATGCTCCCGTTTGCAACAGTTGGGGCTCTTGCATTGGCGAAAAGCATCGAAGAAAGACACAACACCGACGCCGACGACCATTCCACACAGTTTGCCGACATCGACATTGTATATAAAAAAAAAAACAATTGGTGTCGACAGTCTCTGTCCGCTCTCGGTGCGGGACTGTCGGCAGCTCTCTCGCGATGCCTTAGAGCGTTGGAGCCGCAGCGCCAACGCCGGTGACCATTCTGACAGGTTTGCCGGCGTCGACGACTTGAAAGAACGCCGGCGGAATGCCGGGCGAACATTTTTCTACGCGCAACTGGAGGTTGAAGACGACCTACAGCACGCGGAATCAAGTAAATTAAAATCATAAGATAGTTTTTGAAAATACTGGACGAGTTGGATCGTGATGAGTCTTCTGCGACTCGTCGTTCCAACTCGGCAACCTCGACTTAGGTCGGGTTGAATAAAAAAAAAAAAATACGTCGAGTCAACTCGGATGAGTTGAGTTGGGTCGCCCTTCCTGGGCCGAGCCGACTCGGTGCTTAAATTGGTTTTGCGCCGACAGGATTCGAACCCCCGCGGTCGCATATTCATGTGCGCCAGTAACCATTAGGCCACTGGTTGTTATGTATATAGGAAATTGTAAATGTATTTGCTGTTACAATTTTTTATGAATTTTTTTTGGCTTATTTGTAAATGCATGAAATTAAAGTTATGCATAATATTATAGTTTTTAATTATGCATATCTTATGAGAATATTTTGTGCATAATGATAACATGTTAGTGTAAGTTACAATTATCCAATTCATGCTATTCTCATACATTTATGAGATTTAATGTCTAGTGATCCATATAATTTTTATTAATTAGAGAGTAGCCACAACATCTTTAACTTAACAAAAAATATATATTATGATTAGGATCACATAAAGAATATTAGACATTAATTGTAACTAATTTTACTTGATATAATAAATTTTATTCCACAGGAATTTTTATTATATTTGAGTTTATTAGTTAGGATAAAATATCAAGTTATTCATAATTTACCCACATGGATTATGAATTCATAAATAATTTGATAGTTTTATCATAAAGAAAAAGTATAAATTAATTATAATTAATTATACTTAATATAATAAATTTAATCCCACAAGAATTTTTATTATATTTGAGTATATTAATTAGGATAAAATATCAAATTATTCATAATTTACCCACATGAATTATGAATTCATAAATAATTTGATAGTTTTATCATCAAGTTTACTCATACAGAATATTGAATCTGCTTGAATTAAAAAACATTTAGCCCACTGGCAATGTTTTTTTTATGTCAATTGATTTGATTTTTAAGCATGATTTACATTGGTAAAGCATGATATTTTATTCAGGCCTCATTTTTTAACATTAGCATGTAATTTGTAATTTTATGCAATTGTACAACCTGCACATTTATCTGATATTCGTTGTGATATCCCTGATCTTAAGGGAGATAACTATAAGCTCTGGAAAGAGAGAATACTTCTTCATTTAGGGTGGATGGACATAGATTATACTATTAGGAAAGACGAACCACCAGTAATTACTGATACCAACACTGCAGCTGAAATTACACTTTATGAACGATGGGAGTGATCTAATTGCCTCAGTGTAATGTTCATTAAGACTAAAATTGCTGTTGGTATTCGTGGTTCTGTTGAGCAATATGAAATGTCAAAGACATGCTAAAAGCCATTGATGCTCAATTTATCACTTCAAATAATCGCAAGCACCCTAATCATGAAGTTCTCATCCCTAAAGCACACCAGTATGAGAGGTGTGCGTGAGCACATCATGCAAATGAGGGATATTGCGGCTCAATTAAAAAATCTTGAGGTTGATATGTCAGAATTTTTCGTGGTGCATTACATTCTGAATTCCCTTCCGCACCAATATGAACCCTTCAAAATCTCGTACAACACACATATAGATAAATGGTCAGTTAATGAACTTTTGACCATGTGTGTTCAAGAGGAAGGGAGATTGGTGTTGGAACAAGGAGAAAGTGTCATGCTGGCCACACATGGAAAAGGCAAGTATCAAGCCAAAAAAAAATGGAAGGGTAAAATACCCCCCTAAACTGGTATTAAGAAAGATTCCAAGTGTTTCTTCTGTAAAAAGAAGGGACACATGAAGAAGGAATGCGCCAAGTTTCAGAAATGGCTTGCTGACAAAGGTACACTGACCTCATTTGTTTGTTATGAATCCAATATGGTTAATGTCAATAATTACACTTAGTGGATTGATTCTGGATCAACAATCCACATCTCGAATTCCTTACAAGGTTTGCAAAACCTAAGGAAACTAGTGGGAAGTGAGCATCACATATTCTCAGGAGATCAGATGAGCTCACATGTGGAAGCTATAGGAACTTGCTATTTAACTTTAAGTAGTGGCTTTGTTTTAAAATTAGAAAAGACCTTTTATGTTCCAAGTTTCTCCAGAAACTTGATTTCAGTTTCAAGGCTTGTACCTTATGGATATTCTTTTAACTTTTCAGACTCATCTTTCAGTTTATATTATAAGTCTGATTGTGTTGGGAATGGTACATTGTCTGATGGTCTTTATAGCATTAATTTACAAAACAATGCCACTTACGGTTCAATGCATGTTCACACTGGTAATAAAAGAGGTGTTATTAATGAGGATTCCTCTACATTATGGCACCGGAGATTAGGTCATATCTCCATAGATAGAATTAAAAGATTAGTGAATGAAGGGGTACTTAATACTCTGGATTTTACTGATTTTGAGACTTGTGTAGACTGCATTAAGGGAAAGCAGACTAACAAGTCAAAGAAAGGTGCCAATAGGAGTTCAACCATATTAGAGATCATACATACTGATATATGTAGTCCAGACATGGACTCACATAGTCAGAAATACTTCATCTCTTTTATAGATGATTCCTCACGATACATGTATCTCTACATGCTTTATAACAAGTATGAAGTTTTAGATGCCTTTAAGATCTTTAAGGCTGAAGTAGAGACACAATACGGTAAGCAAATTAAGATCGTGAGATCAGATAGAGGTAGAGAATACTATGGTAGATACACAGAGAATGGACAAGCACCTAGGCCATTTGCAAAGTTTCTTCAGGAACATGGGATTGTTGCCCAATATACCATGCCTGGTTCTCTGGACCAAAATGGTGTAGCAGAAAGAAGAAACCGAACATTATTAGGCATGGTGCGGAGTATGCTTAGCAACTCCAATCTTCCTGAAGCACTTAAGACGACAGTCTATATATTAAACCGATTTCCAACCAAGGCTGTTCCAAAAACGCCATTTGAATTATGGAAAGGTTGGAAACCGAGTTTGCGACATATGCGCGTTTGGGGATGTCTGTCTGAAGTGAGAATTTATAATCCACAAGAGAAGAAGTTGGACCCAATGACCATTAGTGGGTATTTCATTGGATATGCTGAAAGGTCTAAAGGTTATAGATTTTATTGTTCATCTCACAACACTAGGATTGTGGAATCAAGAAATGCAAAATTTCTTGAAAATGACTTGATTAGTGGGAGGAATCCAACTAGGAACATAGTTTTTGAGAAGGATTATTTAGAATCTCAACCTTCCACCTCAAGTGATAGATTGATTATTGTTCATAGCACCCCTCAAGTACAAATTGGTGTTGAACAATCAATCATTGCAGTTCCACAAAATGCTGACAACATTCCAGTAGATCAGGTTCTTCAAGAGTTGCCAAACACTTTTGAACAACTAGTTGAACCACTTACTTCTCAGGAAAATGATGGTTCTATATTAAGAGGATCTACTAGACTCAGGAGATCAGCAATTCCTGATTATTATATTGTGTATCTGCAAGAATCTGACCGCAAATGATCCCATATATTTTTCAGAAGCCATGAGTTGCAAAGAATCAGAATTATGGTACAACGCCATGAAGGAAGAGATGAATTCTATGAAGAGTAATAGAGTCTGGGATCTTGTTGAGTTGCCTAGTAGATTTAAAGCCATTGGATGTAAATGGGTTTTTAAAACAAAGAAAGACTCATTAGGCAACATTGAGCGATATAAGGCAAGCCTCATTGCGCATTATTTTGGCATTAGTAGCCCGTTTTGACTTAGAGTTGCAACAAATGGATGTGAAAACTGCATTTCTCAATGGAGATCTAGAGGAGGAGGTTTACATAAAACAACCTGAAGGATTCCCCTCTAGTGATGGTGACCAATTGGTTTGCAAGTTAAAAAAGTCAATATATGGATTAAAACAAGCATCCCGCCAATGGTATTTGAAATTCCATAATGTAATTTCTTCATTCGGGTTTGTAGAAAACATTATGGATCAATGTATATACCAGAAGGTCAGTGGGAGTAAAATCTATTTTCTTGTTTTATATGTGGATGACATTTTTCTAGCAACCAATGATAAGGGATTTCTACATGAGGTGAAACAATTTATCTCTAACAATTTTTATATGAAGGATATGGGTGAGGCATCTTATGTCATTGGCATTAAGATTCATAGAGACAGATTTTGAGGTATCTTAGGTCTGTCTCAAAAAACCTGTATTAATACAGTGTTAGAGAGATTTCAGATGAAGAGTTGTTCACCAAGTGTAGCTCTCATTGTGAAGGGTGATAGGTTCAATTTGAACCAATGCCCGAAGAACGACCTTGAAAGGGAACAAATGAAGGACATTCCATATGCTTCTGCTGTCGGAAGCCTAATGTATGTTCAAGTCTGCACAAGACCTGATATTACATTTGTTGTTGGAATATTGGGGCGATATCAGAGTAATCCCGAGTTAGACCACTGGAGAGCTGCAAAGAAAGTAATGAGGTACCTTCAAGGAACCAAAGACTACATGCTAATGTATAGGCGGGCGGACAATTTAGAAGTCATTGGTTACTCAAATTCTGACTTTGCTGGCTGTATTGATTCCCGCAAATCAACATCAGGCTACATTTTCTTGATGGCCAGTGGAGCAATATCATGGAGGAGTGCCAAACAAACTTTGACCGCCACATCGACTATGGAAGCCGAGTTAGTTTCCTGTTTTGAGGCTACTTCACATGGTGTATGGCTTAAGAGCTTCATTTCTGGGTTTAGAATTATGGATTCATGGATTCTATCTCTTGGCCATTAAGAATATATTGCGATAATTCAGCTGCTGTTTTTATGGCCAAGAACAACAAAAGTGGAAGTCGAAGTAAACACATCGACATAAAGTATTTGGCCATAAGAGAACGTGTTAAAGAAAAGAAAGTGGTCATTGAGCACGTCAGCACTGACTTAATGATCGCATATCCTTTGACTAAGGGCATGCCACCGTTTAACTTCAAGGATCATGTTGTGAATATGGGACTTGGTTCCATTATGTAAATTTTTCATTGTATGAACAATCTGAAAGACTGAACCTGTCTATCGCCTTCTCCACCTTGTCATCATGTCTTGTCATCATAATGCCACATTAGCTCTTACTAACTGAGATGTGCTCCTAGTATATTTCCTATTTAAAATCAAAATGTTAAGGACGTGTGGCCAAAAACCTTAATTTAAGATAAATCATGTATATTGTAAATTAAATACTTTTATGTTCATTATACATGTTGTTGTACTCTCTAAAGCTTTAAATGGGATCAAACTAGCCATTGCCACACTTGCATCCATTTGATGATTCTTCCATCGGAGAAACAATGAGCTTCTTATCTGTGCTGAGGGGTCGAGAAACAATGAGCTTCCTATGTTGATCTCTGCAAAGACTCTATCATCTACTTTATTTTCAATGTAGATGCAAAAAGAAAAGAAAAAGTAGGACATTGGTAGAACAATATTTTTTTAGCTAGTTGAAGACGGTTTTGAGTAACAACAAAAGGGAAATGGATTTCACCGCAAGAAAGATATCATGTGCTCTTGATTTCGATCACTCATTCTTCAGATAGTGAAGATAAAATATTATTATTTCTGGAGAAGATACATAAGTGTTGACGTGAGAACGAAAAATAGGAACGAACACGACAAATTTACAGTGGTTCGGCCTAGCCTACGTCCACTAGAGCGACATGGATAATTCTTCACTAATAATAATCAGGGTTACATAGTCTTTATATAATACTAAACCCTAGAGGTATTTGTGTCAAAAAGACACAAACACCCTTGTACAATTATACCCCCCCCCCCCCCCCCGCAACCTTACATTATATGAGTCATATGATCAACAATCTCCACCCTGGTGAATATTCACCCCTTAAGAAAATAAAACATAACTTAAGGACTCCACCTGGAACAATAGGTTGGGGGCTGTCGCTCATCTAGCAATTGGAAACATTTACAAATCCCCTATCGGTCTCTTCCCCTTGGGAAGCTCCACCAACTCCCATGTCTAGTTTTTATGTAGAGACTCCATCTCCTCCACCATAGTACTCATCCATCTACTTTTCATCACTGGCTTTCTTCCTTTGATGGAAGCCTAATAGAGCACTTGTGATTTCCTCCAATTCGAGAGTTTCTTTTCCCCACATCAGAGTCGTAACCAAATTTTCGTACGTAGGAGAATTCGGTAGGGAATTCAGCAACATTAACGCCTTGTCTTCGTCTTCGAACTTCACATCAACCCACCTCAAATCACTTATGAGTTGATTGAAAACATTGATATACTGGCTTAGATCCGAGCTTTTTGTCATCTTAAGACCATACAGTTTTTGCTTAAGATAGAGTTTGTTCGTCAATGACTTGGACATATACCGACTTTCTAGTTTCAGCCAAACTGCCGTCGGTGATTCCTCATCCATGACATAATACATCACGTCATCAGCCATACAAAACCTAATTGTCACCACAACCTTCACCTTTATTTCTTTCCAATCCATGTCATCCATTCTTGCTGGTTGTTTTCCGTACATCACCTTCAACATGCCCTATTGCACTAATAGGTCTTTCACCCACCTCTGCCATAATCCAAAATTCCCTGTGTCGTCGAATTTCGTCATATCAAATTTGGCAAAAGAAACCCCAGTCATCATCGCCTAATTTAGGTTCTCGACGATACGAATCCAACGCCTCCAAAATACTTTAATCAAACGGACGTCAAACGACCTGTCACGGGCCACAAAACCAGACCAATCGACCCAGACCGAGTTGAACGGGTACGCGTTAAGTGAAAACCCGTCTTCTTCCCTGTGTCCCTGTTTTGAACAAGGAGGGATGGAGACCACCTTCTGCAGCGACGACAACGGCAGTTGTGGGGCTACGCGCGGTGGCGAGGAACTGGCGGCTTGGGGGGTAGTCCGCAGTGGCACGGAACCGAAGACGGCAACGGAATAGAGTTAGGAGAACAGAGTGGTCGTCGTCAACCTTCTATGGCGAGGGCGACAGCAGCTCGGGGGCGGCGCGCGGTGACATGGATAATTTTTTACTAATGATAATCAGGGTTATATAGTATTTATATAATACTAAACCCTAGAGGTATTTGTGTTAAAAATATACAAATACCCCTGTATAATTATACCCCCCCAAACATTATATTATATGAGTCATATGCTCAACAATAAGGAATGACAATAATCAAAGAACATTTTTAAACCAAGGATTTGAGAAACCTTAAATATTTTTTTATCATAAAAGTGATAAGTAGCAAGACTGGTATTTGTTTATCTCAAAAGGAAATATATTATTGATTTTTTTGCTAAAACAATTCTATTAGGAGCAAAGCTTGTAGAGGCTCTTTTGGAGGTTAGTAGGAAAATTAGACTATGCAACTATTACTTATACTCTACAAGAATCATGGTCATCTTAACATTTTTAGCTTCTCTAATGCCGACTAAGTAGGGCTTCAGCTTGGTAGAAGAACTAGGGCCTCTACCGGTGTATTATGTACCTTTTTGGGTAGAAATTTGGTCTCCTGGAAAAGTAAATGACATGTGGTAATCAATTCACTATCTATATTTCAAGCAATTCATTGTTTCGTAAAAGAACAAAGTACATTGAGGTGGATAGCCACTTTATCGTAGATGTTGTGATGAATGAGATAATTTCTATTCCTCATGTCAAGTGGGTTAGTCATTTTGAGGAGTCCTTAATCATCATGCAACAAATTAGACATGTTTAACATTTATGCTCTAGCTTGCAAGAGAGTGTAGAAAGTCACAGAATATGGTTAGTTTTTCTTTTTCAAGTGTTATAAAAGGTGTAATATCAAGTTAGGTGCTTAAATCTATAGGAATGTTTTGTTATGTAATTCCCTTCTTTTGTGAGGGCATTGATATAATGTTTTCATGGTAAGAGGAGATGTGGGAGAGATCAAGTCATTCTCTTCTCTTTTCATGGAAGCCTAACACTCATGTCTTTCCTCTTGTTGGAATATATGATGTAATTAGGGTGGTACTATTGTAATTAGTTTAAATTTTTTGTCTCTTCTTACTCTTAATAGGGTGAGGGGTATACTTATTATATTGGTAGTTTTGATACCTATATATATACCTTATGTGGGAGGGTTTGGGTTAAGTCTATAACCTCTTCTTCCTCCCGTTTTCTCCTGATGAGTGTCTCCCTCTTTTTCTCCGTGAGCTAAATCCATAGAGTCCTAGAAATCAACATCTCACTTGTTCTCTTCTTTTCTTTCTTCTCTTTTTCTTTGTTCTTCCTTTATTATTATAAACGATTTATATTCTAAAAACCATCATGAACAAGATGAACCGCTCTAAGGGTCTATTTGGAACCCCATGGAAAATAAAATTAATTTAATAATTTAAGTAATAAAATATAGAAATAAATTGTTATAAATTTATGATATAAGATAGAAAACCAATATCTAAATGATCAAAATAGTGTAAAAATTTGAATTTTACACTAATTATTTGGATATATTTTAATGAAATATATTTAAAATAATTTAAACCATGTTTAAGTATATTAAATAAAATTTTAAATAATTTTCTTATCAATGCTAATTGGGTATAAGTTTTTATATTTAAACACATTAATTTTAGTTAATAATCATGTAGTATTGATATTGGACAAATTTATTATATTTCTAAGTATTTGTATACACTTTGAGTGTTAATTTTATTTAGATGAAAATATTTAAAATCACATAAATATTTTTTATTACTAAAAATAACTTTAAAATTAATTAATAAGAGTAATTTTGTATCTTACACTTTGCCAATAAAGTCATAATTAATAATATTATCAGTTTAATATATCTAATTAATCTATCAATTCTCCTAAGTGCCTAAGGCAACTAACATTAAACTATTTATGCATTCAATGGGGGAATTTGAAATGCATATTTTCAATCTTTTTGTGTTTTATCCTTATGATAAAAAAAAATACACTTAATCTATTGAGTTTTTTGTCGACAATTTAGCAAATGATTACCATTTTTCCCTTCTGACATTTACAAGATAATTATTTTACTCAAATGGGTATATCTTAATTTTTCCAAATTCCTATATGAATTTTTTTTCTTATTTGCTATTATATAATTTTTAAATGAAATGATACAAAATGTTTGGAGCATGGCTCCTTGATCTAACCTCAAGAACAACTTGGTCACCTAACCCCACCTAACTCGGGTTGGGAACTCGTGAGTCTAGTATAGAACTGGGGTCGGTGATGAATCATTTAAAATCATTCTTGTGGAACTGGACACGACGACTTTGTTGAATTGAACGAAACGTCATCGATTTCTACCGAAAAAACTTTTTTTTTATTTTCACAGGCAGAAGTTCTACCTGCTGTGGGAATTACAATTTGGAATGCACAGTGAAAGAAAGCAACCTGCTCGTTGTTGACAGATCCAATATAACCCAAGCGTCTTTTTTGTTCTCCAGATCAAGATTCGTAACCTCAACCTTACCCAAATGGGATGTTTCTCTTGGATCTCTGTCGCTCTCTCCTTGTTTTTGATTTGCCACGCAGAGGAGACCATCTCTCGGACCCGATCCATCAAAGACGGTCAGTCCCTTGTCTCCCCGGAAAACGTCTTCGAGCTAGGCTTCTTCTCCCCCAACAACTCGTCCAATCGCTACCTCGGAATCTGGTATAGAAGAATCCCCACGCAGACAGTCGTCTGGGTAGCAAACAGAGAGAAGCCACTTTCTGATTCTTCCGGGATTCTCACCATCCACGAGGACGGAAACCTGGTCCTCCTTGACGCCGGGCAAACCGTTCTCTGGTCTACAAATGTTTTAGCGATCACTTGGAATAATCCTGAGTCGAAGTTGTTGGATAATGGAAATCTAGTCTTGACGGGAGAAAATTCCAGCAACGGCAGTTCCGCAGGGAGAGATGTTGTCCTATGGCAGAGCTTCGACCATCCAACCGATACACTCCTACCACAGATGAGGATCGGGTACAACCAAAAGACTCATCAGAATCGGCTTCTCGTATCGTGGAACGACAAGAGCGACCCGTCTCCCGGTGACTTCTCCTACGGCGTGGATCCTAAAGATTCCTACCAGTTCTTCATCTGGAACCAGTCCGCTCGATACTGGCGGAGCGGGCACTGGAACGGGCGCACATTTAATCGAATACCGGAAGTTGGAAACGATTTCTTGTTTCATTTCACAATCCTGAAAAACGATGAAGGAGCTTCTTTCCAGTACTCGTCTCTGTACAACAACACAAGGCTCGTGATGGATGTCTCTGGGCATCTGACGTGCCTGGTCTGGTACGACACCAGTCAAACCTGGGGCGCTGTGTGGTCTCAGCCCATAGATGCCTGTGCGGTTTACAACTTATGCGGGCTAAATAGCGTTTGCAGCGAATTTAAGTCTACAATGTGCGCATGCATGACCGGCTTCGAACCAGTTTCGCCGCCAGAGTGGGATTCCGGAGATCGGAGGCGCGGATGTAAGCGCAAGAGAAGGTTGGATTGCGGGGACAAAGATGGGTTTTTGTCTATGGGGGCGATGAAAATGCCCGACAACGAAGCGGCTACAGATGCTGATACTGAAGCAGCATGCAGAGAAAGATGTAGCACAAATTGTAGCTGCAGTGCTTACTCCTTCGCAGGCAATGTTTCCTCCAAATGCCAGAATTGGTTTGGGAACTTGACGGACGCCGGGGATATCAAGGAGCAATACGGCCAAAACTTTTATATTCGACTCGCCGGAGCAGAATTAAGTAAGTTATATACGATTCTCTTTCCATCAACGATATCATCTCAAATATCAAGTCTTTACTGGGTTTTCATTTCGAGATCCGAAGGGATAAAAACTACCGATTATTGTTTCGGATGCGTGTGGGATAAGATTCCATTACGACAAAAGTCAAAAGATTTAAACTGTGTTCGGCCTCCTTCATGGTCCATGATACTGTTAATTTAATACGTCAATGAAGCTCAAAAAATCATATTAAAGCAGATTAGACCTTGAGAGGAATCATGATCGAACACTTGACAGAGACGCCCTTTTGATGCCCTCGAGTCTGGTTCATTGAATTCTACAATCTATAATGCAGTCAATGAAACTCGTGTTTAGATTATTAAAGCAACTTGCGAGCTAGAACCTTGATTTGCCGACTTTCCTCGTGGGACATGCTTGTCTCTCTTAATAGTTCATCCTTGTCGATGCCGTCCTCTTGGCAGGTTCAGATAAGAAAAGAAAGTTGCCGTTCATCGTGTCAGTATCTGTTATCTCGTGTATTCTTTTCCTGGCTGTGGCTTACTGCTGCTTCAGAAGGCTGAATGTTAACAAAGCAGGTATTTCATTAACAAACGATCACTGCTACATGGTTTAGCATCTCTTTGCGGCAATCCGATCCTTGTATTTATCATGTGTCAGGTAAAGATGAAAACTTCTTCAAAGTGTTCTCAGCCAATCCGATCGAAACTGCACCGACGAATAATGAGGTAGTGAGCTCGCAGAGCTTTAATGCAGAGGAGAAGGAAAAACTGGACGTTCCATCTTTCAGTTTTGGAACTGTAACAATTGCCACTAGTCACTTCTCGAATTCAAATTTGTTGGGACATGGAGGATTCGGACATGTCTACTGGGTTGGTCTCCATTGCTGGATTATAGATTCTGAAATCTGTTTGTCAAAGATTACTAGCTATATAATAAGCCTATAACCCGTGAAGGATTGGTGTGTCAACAGGGAAAGCTGCCTGGAGGTCAAGAAATAGCTGCGAAAAGGCTCTCGAGAAACTCGGGACAAGGCGCAGAGGAGTTCATAAATGAGGCAATACTGATCGCCAAGCTTCAGCACAGGAATCTTGTTCGGCTGCTTGGTTACTGCATTGAACGAGATGAGAAGATGTTGTTGTACGAGTACATGCCCAACAAGAGCTTAGACTCCTTTCTCTTTGGTATGATTTGAGAAACCAATACATTTATTCCTTCGTTACAATCTATTTCGTAATCGCCTCTTTCTTCTCCAACTGGATAGATCCAGAGAAACGCAAGTTCCTAGACTGGGAGAAGCGCTTCGACATCATCCTGGGCATTGCTCGAGGGCTTCTTTACCTTCATCAAGATTCCAGATTGAGAATTATCCACAGAGATCTGAAACCCAGCAACATTCTTCTTGACATAGACATGAACCCCAAGATCTCAGACTTCGGCATGGCCAGGATTTTTGGAGGAAATCAGACTCAAGGAAACACCAGAAGAGTAGTAGGGACATAGTAAGAGCTGCAGCATCACATAATCTCATCGCTTTCCATTTTACCGTTTCTTTCATGGGGGTACGCCTAACCTTTCTTTTGAAATAATGGATTACAGTGGTTACATGTCACCGGAATATGCTCTGGATGGACTTTTCTCGGTAAAATCTGATGTCTTCAGCTTTGGGGTAATACTACTGGAGATTGTCAGCGGAGAGAAGAACAGCAATTTTTACTGTTTGGAGGAGTCATTGAGCCTACTGGGACATGTAAGTAAAAGAGAAAATCTGTCTTTTGGACAATGGTAATTTTTTTGGACGCATCTCTTATCCGATTTCAAAATTTTCCAGGCTTGGAAACTGTGGCAAGAAGACAGAGGGCTGGAGTTCATGGACCCATCACTGCGTGAATCAGCAGATCAATACAGAGTGAAGAAGTGTATGGGATTGGGGCTCTTGTGTGTGCAAGAGGACCCGGCCGATAGACCGACCATGGCCTCCATTATTTCACTTCTTGTCGGAGAAAGCGCGTCTATTCCGGTGCCAAAACGACCTGCTTCTTATGTAAGGAAACATCTCACTGAGGAAGGAGACTCGTCGAGAAATGAAATAACAGTCACTCTAAAGGATGGTCGATGAGCAGAGCTACTTCGGAGCCTTTTGCAGACCTAATTCACTGGAAATATGTAATTCTTTTTTTCAATCTTCAAAAAATTAGAACCAATTTGATTCAGATTTTTTAGTGTGAGCTTTTTGAAGCAATTTAAGTTGGAAGAATCTTGTTGTGAGAAAAACAAATCAAGCATCTGCACAGTAAAAAAAAACTAATAAATATGCCCATGTACCTCCAGAAGAAAACTGAAAAGAGACTCAAATGTCCTCCCTTCACCAAATTCATCCCACAGACTCTTCAATCTTCCTCTGATATTCACTTTGTCACAATAGGCTGCTTCTTTCTTTTCCCGTTCTTTTTATATCATTTTGCTATTCACATAATTAGTGTAAAGAAAAAGAGTACCTTGCAGAATAAAAAAGCCTCTTCCAACTAGCAGGTGATACCGCATTGGCCTCCAGCAGCTTTTTGGGTGGAGGAAGTGAAAGGATCAATACGAACCCAAAGTAAAGAGAAGATGGAGGCAAGGAGTATGGACCAAACAATAACGATAGTGGGTGTACGGTTTTGCCTGCCCAATAGACCTTTCAGGAAAGGATAGAGATGGACAATAACCCATATGGCAAAGAAAAGCTTCCCAAACAGAGGTCCCCAGGACTGATAACCACTGTTAATGGCGTAAGAAACCCCTGCCACTATGCCAACCAAGTTCACAACGAGTACTGTAGTTGGAGGTATCAGAAGGCTCGTCCACTTGAATACATACAGCTCTGCGAAGTCCCCATCTTCATCGGATGCTTTGGATGTAACTGTGAAGTTGGTATCAATGCCTGCAAGTACCTTCAGTAGCCCTTGGAACACGGCAAAAAGATGAGCAGAGGTGCCACCAATAACCCAAAATTGCTCATTCCTCCACCAATCCTCAATCCCTACTCCACTCCAGCGAAGCTCCAGAATTCCAGTAGCAAATATGGATATGAAGAGCAGGATGAACCACATGCTAGCAAAGTTGCTTATCTGCAAATACAATAGTAGTTTCCAAAATTTCAGATAATGAAGTATAAATAAGATAAAACTGTTACCGTAAAAAAAAAACTAGGTTTTAGTTACTCAAACAACAAGAACTTAAAAAACGCATAATGACATAATTCACTATTCTACCAATTCTTTAGGGGTAAAATGGAATTTTATAATAGTAATTAGGGTTATTCTCATCGGAGTATTTGAGTCCAAATAGTTTGCAACATTCACTTCTTTGTGGAATCTTCCCCGACAATTAGAATTGTGAAAAACTATTGTACACTAATGAACGGTAAAACTACCAAAGTTACTAACAACAATACTAAAATATACAGTAAGGGCAATCAACGTTCTGTATACATAATGAAATGAAAACCATTTGACAGTATTTCCATTGAAATAAGGAAAAATAAATCATAAAGAAATACATCAACTTGCCCAAAAAATGGCACCATACATATTTCTTGCCCAAATAGAAAAGGTTTATTGTGAATCCCTCTCCACTAGAGGTAGAGACGCCCTAGAGGCCCAGACAAGAGTTTATCAAACTGTTCTGAGTAGAAGTCCAAGTGTAAATATGAAACTAAGGATATTTGCTTTCAGTCCTTTCAATTCTCCAAATATTAATCTTTTCATGCTATGGTTTATACTCAGTATTCATCCAATATTAAAGTCTTACGTTCAGATAATGCTAAGGAATATATGTCCCTCATTTTCTAATCCTTTAGTGCTGAAAATAAGATTATTAATCAAACATATTGTCTCTATACTCCACATAAGTAAATAAAATCCAAGCATAGAATTTATTTTTGTTTTACTTTTTGTTTTGTGTGTTTGTGTGTCATATAACTTCATGATAACATACCAGTTGCCAGGGTTTACCCATGGTTCAGGATTAGGAAAGAACATACATGCAAATGGATACCTAAAGAGATTTTATTAAACAGTTCCTTTATTCAGAGGAAGTTGATAAAAAGACAAAGGAGAGACCACAATAGTTGTGATGACAGTTTTCTACTTGCCAAGTCCACCTGCCACTCAGCCAGAGCAACTAGGATTCAGGAGGGAGCAGGTCAGGTCGGGGGGCAAACTCAATCCTTCTATCATGGGCAAGTCACCCGTGACTCACCCCGAGTACTACTACTAACTTGCCCCAAGACTTGCAAGTCTAAATCCAACTCGGGTAACCCGACCCAAATTTTCAGGTGCCTGAGTAGGTTTCTGAGTCCAGGTACGGAAACCTGGTTGTGACATAGTAACTCCAACAAAGCCACAGCTTAGGAGGAAGTAGTGTGTGCAGAATTTTCAACAATAACTAATTCAATGGCATTTCAAGTAAAATATTAACCTAAAAACCATGGTCAGATAGACAATTTAGATTCCCTATTTTTTAGAAAGCCCAGGATCTGGTCCTACACTATTGCATACCCTGTCAGAAGTCTTTCCAGGATCCTCCCAGCAGACAATCATTGATCTGAAGTATATAGCTAAAACTGCTGCTCTGTAAGCAAACACCACCGCAACATGTACCCCTTTCTTTAGTTGACAATGCCTTCAAGGCCAAGTCAGAATCCTTTATAATGCACAGGGAAAGTGTGATGCTAAATGTCTTTTAGAAGCATTCCCCAAATCTTCTGTTTTTTCTCTAAGATGTTTTACAGGATCACCCAGACCACCTATTGTTCAAAGAATTTTGATATCACACTTGCAGATTGTGCCTTTAGATATAGAGAGCAAGAGAAAGAGAAAGAGAAAGAGAAACAGAGAGAGAGTGACAAAGAGAGAGAGAACAAGAGAGAAAGCGAGAGAGAGAGAGAGAGAGAGAGAGAGAATCCAGTATTAGGACTGATCTAGGTGCTTACTCTCCCTTTATGTATGACCTTCCATATGACTTGTAGAAGTCCCACACCTACTGTAGGTTTGGAAGATCCTAAGTTAAAAGTTGAGAAGAAAACTACACGACTTCAAATTTAACTCAAGCCAAGCCTGGGTCCACTTAATCTCATCCCACTTCATGTTCTATGCCTCAAGCCCATTGTCTGCTCCATTGGGCTTGGACATGAGAAGAGATGCTAGTGATAAAATAGTGTTTTATAACCATCTTTGTGTACAGGTCCCAGGCCTTCTATTGGCTATTCTTCTGCTGTTGGTTGAAATATCATTAATTTACAGTTGAGAAAAAGCCTCCCAACCCCAGCCTGTCATTTTAGAAAGAACACCCTTCAACAATGCCCTTACAAGGCTGTAAACAAGGGCAATTTCATAACCCACTATGACTTAGCTCATACCCGCACTTTATGCATTTCATCTAGAAGAAATTATGGGTGTTCAGATACCCATTTAACAAGCGATTACCCATAGTAAAAAGGCAAATTAAGATTTTAAATCACAAAGTATAAAACCATTAATAAACAAAAAAGTACAATAGAAGTCATCAAATAAGTGGAGTAGGCATATATGTCATTTTCAACTAAATAGTCTTTAAAATTTAAATCATCCATTCTCTAAGAAAGGTTCTTTTCTTATGCTTATAGGGGAGCGGTTTGAAAATTGAAAAACCAACCCCAAAATGTGACCCACAAGGAAAAATCAGATAATGAATAACCTTATCCATACCTTTGAGTGCAAAAAAGTCCCACAGTGATAAGTGTTGAGAAAAATAATTGGGTTATAAAGTTGAACAATAAGCCTCCTAAGGGGCAAATCATTTTGGGATAGAACCAAGCTCAACCCAACAGTGGTATTAGAGCAAGTTATGTGCATGGACCAAGGCCCAATATGTGCTCCCCAGGTTATTGTGTCTTGTGGGCTCCATAAGGTGAGAGTCAACTTGTTTATGTGTTGTGGACAAGTCACAAGCCCATTACGTGTAAACTTGGACATGAGGGGAAGTGTTGAGTAGGAAAAAGTCTCACATTGAGAAATATTAAGAAAATGATTTAGATTATAAGGTTGACCAATAGGCCATCTAAGTGGCTAGTCATTTTAGGATGGAACCAGGCTCCACCCAACAAATACTCATCCCACTAATACACAATATGCAATAACAAAGATAATCTTACATAAATCCTTAAATGGCCAAGTATTTTTGCTCCATATCCATCTATGAATAGACGGGTAGAAAGGTAGAAAATATAACCAAAAAACCTACCTTGCAACTTCCAACTTACTTGAAGGTGTAATTAGGTTTTACTTATTTTCCAGGAAAGTGCTTTCCTTTAAAACTAATTCTTAGGATTTACAGAAAGAACACTGATGTAATTTTTTATACAATTTAAATTATAAATAAGGGAGAGGGGTCAAAACATCCTAATCTCTCCTATCTCTTTCCTCCTCCAAATTCAACTTTGGTATCAAAGCAGATTGTCTAGGTCTTGAGTTGATAAACTCACAGAGATTATGTGGTTGTTCAATCAAACTTCCTCTTTGTATTAGCTAGTTTCAATTCTTCTTCATGCTCTTATGAAATACTATTAGTCTTCTTATTCACTTAGATTTCCTTTTAGTCTCCCCCTTATTATCTATTTTAATTCTCAAAATTTTCATCTAATTTTGACCTCATTGTTTGTTCAATTTGATGCCACAGAGAGTCTTGGCAAAGGTATCGATTAGTGACAGCCACTCAAATTTTTCAAAGTCCAAAGTTCCTCCCTCTTTTTTTTTGCAAATTTATGAGTCATAGTCCACCTTTGCCTATCGTTTCAAGTTGAGCTGCATTTGAAGAAAAAGGCCATGAAACCATAACTTCAACTATAGTGATCAGTTTCCTTTCTCCATTATAAGCCGCTCTTCATCAACAGTTTCTGTTGTAAGATTTTTATCTTCCGTTTCACAATTCCTCACAATTCATGTTTGTCAGTCATATGAATCTGCTCGAAGGAACTCTTCTTGTTTTAAATTTTACATAGAACCCAATCATCCATTTTTTTGGAAGTTCTACCCGTGTCTCCTTTTATGGGTTTCTTTTCTCTAGGCAAGTGTTGTTTTGTCTCTACTAATGGGCACCTTTTTCTCAAGGCCCTGGTTTTAGTTTTGGAAGTAGACCCCCCTCCATAGAAAAAACAGCATCTTCTTCATGCTTATCTTTTAGGTGGTCTTTTGTAGAGCATAAAAAATACCTAAGTTTATGATGGATGTTGGCCTAAGTGTGTTGACAGTTGCCTCCATCGTTATGTTTTCACCATCAGTGGTTGCCAAACAGAGGCG
The DNA here is from genome assembly GCF_029961685.1 of Aristolochia californica. NCBI lineage: Eukaryota > Viridiplantae > Streptophyta > Magnoliopsida > Piperales > Aristolochiaceae > Aristolochia > Aristolochia californica. The sequence continues at coordinate 9,357,867 of NW_027181815.1, forward strand.
GCAGGAAACCACATGGATGGTTCAAGGGGCTACTTTATAGTTATTCACAAGTATAAATTGATGAGTGTAGTTTTGTATATCTGCAGATGATTCATACAGAATGCAGCAGTGGCCTCCTTTGATCCATTTACTCCTTGGTTAGACCCTGGCGATTAAGAGTTGTTCAATCAATCCACAAGATAAGAAGACAGTGTGCCCTTTTCTGAGAATCTCAACAGCTGTTATATCAAGATAAATCACTTCAGGATCAGTTCCTCTTTTCCTATAGCAGAACTTAAGTCAACACTGAGCATCATTCCTCTAATTCTGTTTTTGGGTGTTTCTAAGCAAGAGTCGAAGAGTCGAAGAGTCGAAGAGTCGAAGAGTCGAAGAGTCGAAGAAAGAATAGAGGTACATCCCAAGTTACAGCAAGAGAACAAAAAAGGTTCCAGCATCTTCTTCCAATACTGCACCAGCTGTGCATCCAGAATCTGATAGCTATCTTCAACCCCATAGTATATTAAGCAAAACAATGGAACACCTTCATATGGTATTAAGGATTCTGGGGCCTGAAACTGATCAGTCTCAGCCTGGGAGATGAGGTAAAAAGCAAGAATGAAGAGGATGTGCTGGTTCCAGTCTCTGCCTTCAACTTGGCATGCATCTGTTTGGAATCTCGCAGACACTGCCAGCACCTTCTTGTAAATTTTGTTATGCTCTTGCCAGTAGCACTAGGAGTTCTACAAGATTTAACTCTGAGAAGAATCTAAACACAAGTCGGATTCAGAGTTGGCGTTATAGCTGGAGTATATGTCGACTAGACCATTAATGCAAATATTTGAATGGGGAGCTTTCTCATGCTTGATAGCACGTTGAAGGGCCCTAAGTGCCTACCTCCTCAATTTGCCTCTCTGTGTCAGAAATTTGGTTGATCAAGTCAGTGACCTTGAAGATATAAGAGGAAATAGATAAGTTTGAAAGGTTGTTTTCTCTCTTATCTTGAAGCCAGTAAGGTCTTTGAAGCTGTAATACAATACCGTCAAAACCAGGACTTCAAAGCATGACACATATTTGGTCAAATCAAGAAGAGTATGAGTTGTTAGTTCTCAGACATAAGGTGCTCTCATTGCTGCTTGAGCGTTTCATCCAACTCAGAGAAAGTTGCCAGCATTGGTGTCTCATATTCGTCATCGCAGCAATTGTGTTTTTTGTCTTCACAGTCGTTGGATGGTTGGCACTAATTGGACTTTTCTTGCTAAACTTTTCAGCAGGTACATCCCCCCATTGTTAGATTTTTGTGAAACTTATGGTCAATATTCTGGTCCAAATTTGTGGTCAACCTGGGTCAATAATCAGGTTTATTGCATGGTCAGTTTTCTTAGTTGAATATTGCAGCCAATCTACTGCATAATCGAAGTTTTGTCTCTCTCTCTCTAGTCCTCCTTGGTCAAATCTGGTCACCTTGATTTTTCACTCGCTGCTATTGCTGGCTTGTAGCAGACCTCTCCAATTACTGTTGGGATTTCAAAAGCCGAGTTCCTGTAAATTGATCGATCAATTTGCTATGTGCCTCCCTATTTTTGAAGCTTTTACATTTAGAAATTCGGTTTGAAGTCATGAGTGTTGTTGTATTCACTTACATCTTTGAGTTGTTGTGAAAACTCTAGTATTTCTTCAATGGGTCATATTTTTCATCACTTCAAAGCAATGCCTATAAGACCCACTACCTAACAAGAACATAAGTGTACCCAACATCTAACGTGACTCAAGTCGAGTTAGTTTATTCTTCACCCAAGTAGTAAATTTTCAAGTTACCCTTAAAAAGTTAGTAAACTATTTCTAATGCCCTTAAAAATGGGTTTCTCCGTCTTTGAAATTGAGCAGAGCTTTCCGACATGGGCCTTTTTTTACACTCATGTATGGAGTCTTGTCATTTGGTTAAGAGTGATGTTTTTCTCTCACATTACATTTGTGCAAGTTGGGTCTCTTGGAAAAATAAAGAGTAATTCCCAGCTTGAGGGAGAAAAATAGAAGAAGTACAAAGAAAGAGGTTTGGTAGAGCCTACAATGTAAAAATTTGAAGCCAAAATGCAAGCTCAAAAGTCGAAGACCATAGAAGCCACAAAATTTAAAGTTGTTGAAGCCTCGTGGACCACATATTTTTAAAAATCTAAAATTTTGAAGACCAAATTTGTATTTTCTTTTTTACGCTTATGGGGGCTATGAGGCAATTTTTGTAACAAGTGAACTTCTATACTCCATCTTGAGGGGGAATGTTACAAGGTATAATTACATTTTACTTATTTTCCAGAAAAAAAAAGTATTTTCTCTTGGAAACTAAATCCCTAGAGCTTATGGACTGTAGGGAAATTGATGTAATTATTTATAATTTTAAATTATAAATATGGGAGAGGAGCCAAAAAAATCCTAATATCTCTGCTTACAAACCAAACCAACAAAGGCTCCATTATGCATGCACATTAGTCTCGCACATGAACAACTCCAATTGGCAAAATAAAGCAAAAAGAACAACAGATGAAAACAGGAAAAGAAAAATAACTAACCTCTGGAATGATGAATTTTCCAGTGAGTAGACACACAGCTGGAAGTACACAGTATGCAAGGAGAGGGATGGAAGTCAAAGGATAAACAATGGTATTGATGTAAGCAAGCCTTTCTAACAGTTTCAACCTTCCACTGTAACCATACCATATTGGACAATGCCTGCTTAACAAAATCTCAACTGATCCAAGAGCCCATCGAAGCACCTGGTTCAGACGATCCGAAAGATTGATGGGTGCAGATCCCTTGAATGCTGGACGAGGAGGCATGCAATAGATGGAAATCCAACCACGAGCATGCATCTTAAACCCAGTAAGAATATCTTCAGTCACAGACCCATATATCCACCCAATCTACGTCCAAAAGAAAGAACAAACACTAAGTATATTGTGAAAATTCAGTAACTAGATCTGCTAAATGAATTTCTCTTACCTCTTTGCCCCACTCAGATTTGTCTTCATAACCACAACTAATCACATGGATAGCTTCCTTCAGAAGTGTTGCTGGATTTGTAGAAGGGGGTATTCCTCCCTGCTCCATGAAGGTGGAAGCAATAAAAACAGGTGATTGGCCAAACCGCTTCTCTAGGCTCTTCTGAGACATAAGCAGGGATCTCTCATCATCAAACCCTGGACATATTATAGGAACTTTTAGAAAAATGATTATAAACATCATTTAATATATAAAATTTTTAATAGGACCTATGTATAGCAGCAGAAAGGCATCAGCTGGTAGCATTAGATTTTGGAAAAAACGCTTAATCTTTGCAAGCCAAAGTTCCTCATCGCATATAACTAAAAGGAAAGTCAGGCTCATCTTCAAACAACTACAATAAGAGGGCAAAGATAATTTTGTGTCTGGTTCAGTTGTTTTTTATTTACAATTTTGTTTAAAATTGCTGTTTAGAAGGGACAAAAAATTTAAACTCCAGATTACAACATTAAGAAGGTTAGCAACACTGTAAGTTATAGTCCACATTGCAACAGTAGGAAGATTAGCAATATTGCACCAGAAAACAAAAATAATGGCAGTATTTCCTTCCTAGCATGTACAGGAAGCTCAAACCTGGCTTAATTGAGCTCAATAAGAACATCAAGGAAAAAAGGACCAGGAAAAAACAACAAGGCATGGACTTTTTTTCTTCAGGTGTTAACATGCTGTGGTAACATGTCTTACAAATGGGGCTCATGTGAACGAAGTGCAAAAGAGTAAAAAACTTAAGTGTGCTTCTTTTTTTTAAAAACCCACATGTACCATCTTTTTACTTTTTTAGAATAACCATGCGTACCATCTTAGTCATCAACAAACTGCTACACATCACAGACATTGGCATGTTACAAAACTTACAACACACAAAAACTGTGAATTTATCAATGCAAGAACATGAAGCCATGAGTGCCTAATTATTGAAAGGTCTCTTTTAATGAAATAGTTATCATAAGTGTTAAGGAATAGTCCCACATGGATTACTGAGGACAAAGATCTTGAGTTTATTAGTTGGAAAAGAGGCTTCCTAAAGTGGCTAGTCATTTTAGGATAGGGTCTTGGACCCAGCTTAACATGGTATTAGAGCAGGTACTCATATATGGGCTTACAACTAAACTATCTACTTATAGAGCCACAAAAGAGGGCCTACACCTAAATTGCCTACTCTTAAATATCCACTTGTAGAGCCACAAAAGAGGGTCTACACGGGGGAGGGTTGAGGAATAGTCCCACATGGATTACTGAGTACAAAGATCTTGAGTTTATTAGTTGGGAAAGAGGCTTCTTAAGGTGGCTTATCATTTTGGGATAGGGCCTTGGACCCAACTTAACAATAAGATTTTCGTATCTTCATAGTAAATTATCACATAGAAGTAACCATCATGATAAAGAACGGGTTTTCTAGAATGTTCCTTCACAATCTTTATGGGTATACTACATTCCGGACAGTTATTATAAATTAGAGAAGCTTATGAAGTTTTATTGGCAAACCTTCCACCCCTTCCTCAATGTCTTCCATATTAAAGATAGGAACTGTGGATTCAGTTCTTCTTACTGCCCGCTTCTTATCAATATATTTTTTGTTCCCACTGCTCCCTTTCTTTCTTGAACCACAGCAGCTTTTGATAATTATATTTGGTTCCAAGTCAGCCTCTGTGAGTACTGGATCATACCCATATAATGCTTGCCTATTAAAACAACAACCTGTACCCACATAAACCGGACCTTGGATGCCATCAAGCCCTTTCAAGTTGATCTGCAAAATACAAGTCAATTATGAGGAAACCAGTTACCACCTAACCAGTATGAAAGAGACAATGCTTCAGCTGAATATCATACATCAAAGAAAACAATGTTGCGGTTAGCATATCGGTCATGCAGATCAATCCCATCAAATCTCTGGGGGAATTGAACATAACATGTTTTCTTTCCAAGGACAGGGTCCATCATGAAGCACATCGCTTCCCGAAGAGCTTTGCTGTTGTTGAAGTAGTGATCACAATCAACATTGAGAAGGTATGCACCATTAGTGAGAACTGCGGATACTCGAATCTGCATAACACCATAATGGCACATGAATATACATGTTGCAAAGCTAATTCCACAAAAAAAAAAAAAAAAACTGCAAATTAACCAAACTAAAATGTGGTTACTCACAAGAGCATTCATAGCTCCTGCTTTTTTATGGTGCTGAAAGCCAGGGCGTTTCTCGCGGGAAACATAGACGAGTCGAGGTAGTTCATTGCCATCTGTATCAAGGCCTCCACTGTGGCCTAAGAAGACCTGTAATTTTCAAATAAAAAGGAAGAGAACTACACAATGGCCAATCAAGATGAAACAGCAATAGATAAATAGAAGATGTAGACAAGTCCTTTTACCTGGATCATTCCTGGGTGATCTCTTGGATTATTTCCAGGCCATGGGGTCCCATCCTGCATTGTCCAGCCCTCCTCAGGGGTTTTCTGTGCTTTAGCAACAAGGGCATTGATACATACTTTGAATTCTTCATACTCTCTCTGAGAAACAAACAGTTCCGACGTTTAGCAAGTTTAAAGACTTAGATGTGATCATGATATTAGTTTCAAACTTTGCCCAAGGCTTAAAACACATATTTGAAAAGTTCAACAAGGATATATCTTGTTTTCTGGAAGCTTCGACCAAAGAAATTAAACCAGACAAGTGCTTGACTGAACCAGCTGAATTAGTTCCTCGAACATCCTATTCCCTTCACTGACCAAATCCAAACATACCTTCATTGCCCTGCGCTCCTTCACAAAAGAAGGTTGAATTTTATCTTTCAAATAATCAATCTTCTGAGCAAAGTAGAACTCAGGAGCCCTGGGCTCAATGTTGTACTTCTTGCAGAACGGAACCCATTTCCTGGCAAACTCTGAGGTCTCAGAGAGAGCCTCAAAGGTTAACATGGCTGAACCATCATCCGAAACATAGCAAGAAACTTTGTCCATCGGGTAATCCACTGCAAGAATGGATAACACAGTGTTGGCTGTGACAAGAGGAGGTTCTTTAAGGGGGTCCACTGTACTAACAAAGATATCCACAGGAGCCAACTGTGAAGGCTCTCCCTCTCTGTCATATCTGTGAATCAGAAATTAAGTTGACCCGGATTCCAAAAGCTGTACAGTAGATACAAAACAGATTTTTGTTTTTTGTAACAGAAGATACAAAACAGATGATAATGAAAATATGACTAACCTCAAAGCAAGTCTGTCAAGATATGTCTCGCGGTTGATAGGATACCATTTTGGGAACTGATCTAGAAGCCAGGACAGAGCAAACCAGATCTCGCAAATAACAGACACTAGCCACAAGGGGTAGGCATCATTTACTGGATGTGTCACTCGGTATTGTAGAAAGAACCCCAGAATAATAAGCCGAAGTATGATCACAACACGGTAAGGGGAAAGGTGAGAGGAAGGAATAGGCACTACACGGTGCAAAGGTTGGCGGGCATCATCAACCCTACAGTAAAAATGGTTGGGTAATATGCGTCAGTTAATATTCATAAATGAGAAGAAATATCAAGCAACTCCTGAGGCAAAAAGACATGAAACAACGTGAGGGATTGTGCAAACTAATAAAGTAATTCCAAGAATGAAAGTTTGTTATGGTTCTGTAGGGCCCAATGTGGAACGACTTTATTATGATTGTAAACTTGGAATCATTTCCACACTCAAAGTTGGAATAACATTCCACCAACTCAATCACTCATTTGCATAACCATCAGTTTACAACTAAAAGACAGGTAGATCATAGATCATACATTTGGAGATCTTCACCATTAGAACCAGTTCCTTCCAAATCTCCTTTTCCTTCAGCATATCTGCTAGTCATTTGCATCATGTTTTTCTCCTGTTTGAGTTTCCAACCTTCAACCCTTTCTTTCCAATCAACATTTCCAAGCCCATAAGCATTTAAGTCCTTAGAGGGGTCCACTATCCTCACTGGAACTGTAAACATAAACACTACAGAGTCAAACACTGATTGAAGAAGTCAATATAAGATGAATGAAGAGTTGATGAGAAAAGGAACCAAATCTTAGTTCTTACACAATACCTGGCTGGCTTGGATCAATGTAAGGAAATGAATGACCCCGTTTTTCACCAGAGCTCAATGGACCAGAATGTGTAGTACGCACAGATTGATTGTCAGGTATTCCATCAGGTATTTCTCCAGAGACCTGATAGGTTGCATTTAGCAATAACAAAAGGTAAAATAATATTTTCAGAAATAAAATAAAGGCACTATTAGAGAAAACTATACCCATTTTATAAGCATGTTCAATCTACAGTCAGTCATTTAGTAAAGGTTCAAGCCAGAAATCAGCCAATGCCAACAAGCCATTCCATGTGTTAAACTCTCAACACTACAAAAGCTTGAATGCAAGACTTTTTAATTGCACTTGTTTGTCTTCCTTACCTCCTTATTGATTAGGAACAGACCAAACAAGTACAGAGTTTCAAAAATTTCAGCTTCATAATGAAAATACACCTATCAACCAAGTACACAGTTCTAAAATTTCAACAGAAATTTTCTTGTTGGGGTTTGATCAGCCAGAAAGTGATACTTTGAATTAGATAATTGGGCCAGTTCCAACCTATCAGCAAACCATTTTTAATTAGGTTAAAAGAAGTTCAAGAAACTCCTTATTGTCGTTTAATGCTAGAATTCGGAGTTTTGATGTTGCCAACTATCAGCTATATGACCAATGTTCATGGCTTGGGAAACACCTGTTTAGCAGCCAAATGTTTCAGAACAATTTAGGGTTTAGGGCAATAATAGAAATCTTTTCTTTTTTGCTCTAAAAAAGAAAAAAAAAATCTACTAATGACCTCAATATTATAAACACAAAAAGACTAAATAAAAACAATAAGGACTGCTCAGTTCACAACAGTCAAACCTATCCAGATTATTTCTGTCAGATTCTGACTCATCACCTCTGATTTAAAAAATTCAGTATCACATGCTTACACAACACCGAAATACTATCTTAGGTTTATATAGCTCAGGGAAACTGCTATTAACTATCGAATACACATTCTCATTGCAAACAGTACTTTAAGAATTTATTGAATTATGTCACACTTTTGCCCTTTCATGCTGGTGAGTCACATACTACACTGACAGTTCAGAGCAAAAGTCATACTCAGTCAGGCCTACCAGAATCCATAAAGCACAGCAGAAAGTATTCTTAGAAACCAGTTCACACATACAGGTTGCCCATTGGTAAGAAGCAGAATTGGGTCATGTCTTGAGGAAGATGACAGTTCAGCATCTTCCCCTTGCCCAAGTGACTGCCACTGGCGACTAGCCTTTCCATTGGCATGCTTGTAACTAAACTCATTCTCAAGGTCATCTACATTATCCTCTTCATCATCTCCCTCCACTCGAGGGCTTCCTGAAAGTTCACCGAGAAGAGATTAGATGTCCATAACTTGCATCAAACCGTGATTATTATTTGCTTTAAAAGGTAAAATATAATAGATTAATATGCAAACCTTTGTGCCTTTTGTATCTAGTTTTACACTGAGGGCAGGCCTGGTTGCCATCTTTTCGTTCATATTCATAGCAAGGGCGGCAAACTGGGAAGGCACATTCATTACAAGCAACAAAGACATCACCAGTAGCTGTAAGCCCAACAGTCTCACCACAGATTTGACAAAGTTGACCATTCAAATGCTTCAGTGGCTTAGGCTGCATTGTACACAAATATAAAAATACATATTCAGAAGAATCCCATGGTAGCTGCAAGAGTTTCTTTCTAAAGCCTACGTCTGCATCTTTACAATGTAGGAAGAATCTAAAAGAAGCAACTTTTTTTCATTTTCAAACAAATAGATCCCAAGAATAACATTAATTCCTACCAGAAGATAAGGACAACCAAGGACTACAAAGTCCAATAACACCATTACATTTTTGCTTAACAGGTCTCAGACAGATATAAACAACTGCTGGACAACAGAGACCACTAAATGATACATGAAACAGTAATAGGTTCTAAGTAAATCCCAGCGAACGGCCCAACAGCAGTATGAGTGAACTTCGTTACAAAATTGACAAAGTCACCAAGGTTTTCAGTTTCAAGCATACCACGAGATTGAAGTATAAATTAGACAATGCAGCCATTTCGTTACTAATAGATAATTCTTCAAAATTTTAAAGCAGAAAAATAGAAGATACAGTAGAAAATTCAATAGATCTATCCAGTAACACAAAGGAATACTCAAAACGAGTCTGAGGTTACACTGAAAGACTCTCAAATTCCTGACCAAAAACAAAAAAGAAGAAATTTACAGAATCTGAGATAGCCACAGGTATAGCAAATTGATAGGCGATGGATCTCCAAGTTCAGTGTGTAGAACTGAATCAACTATCCAACCAAACTCGAGGACGAATTGTGTCTACCGGGGTAAGGAAAAGAAACTAAATTGCTTGAGAATAGAGAAGCAGAGCGAGATCCCAAAAAAGTACAAGAAGAAAAACATCCAGGTTTCGTAAATTGTGACAAAACACAAAACGTAAGACTCAGTTTCGAGGAAAAAACACAAGAAAGGAAGTCGAAAAGTTAAACAAACTATGATTCGCATAAGATCTGGTCCTAACACCAAAATCCCACCACGAGAAATCAAAATGTAAGCACCCCAAGACGACCAAATTCCATATAATAAACCAAATTGATAAAAATAAAGTACAAACCCCATTTTCCCCTTCTTGGCGAATCCTCACGAACTCGTTTCGCTTGTGAGAACCGGCGACCATTCCAGCATTTGCCTCCATGATTCAGTTGCTGATGCAGGAGGAAAAAGGAAAATCGGAAAACCTCCTCCTTCCCCTCTTGTCCTGCTTAGAGGAACCAAAATCAGCTGAAAATTATTTGAACACCGTCGGGGCCAACCACAGACCCTCAGGTAAAATGCAGGAAGAAGAGCAGGAGAGAGGACTGTGCTGCCCTCTTTGCTCGCTCATCTATCACTCCATCCGCGTCCTCGTTCTCTCTCCTCCACCCCCCCTCTTATGTAGTTTTTCTTTGCTGTCATTAACTGGAGGCACTGAGAGGACGACAATGCAATTATTTATTACCGTCTCAACCGGTTGTCAATGTTCAGCTGTTCACAGCCCACCCGGGATTTCCCGGTAAATAATGTCGTGACGTTCGGGCAATATCGCTGGAACTGTCGGTGCCATGCGGCAATCGTTTTCACTTTTCCGCATGTGGCGAGTCCTGGGTCTTATCACGCGTTAGTCACTCTGTAATCGGGAACCAGATCAACTCCGGCTGTTCATGCCGGAGACCTAACCATGGTTTTAACGACTCGTGAGTTTACGCCGACTTGGGCGAGTCTATACGTTTTTTTATGGTCAACGATTCAGCTCGGGTGGGTGGAATCGTCCGACTCTCTCACAAGCGTTAGATTATTAAATAGGTGTCATTGATTATTAATAGGGAATTTTACCAAAATACAAAAAATTTATTTATGAAAACAACGATCGCAACTTCTTTGCAAAACTACCGAACTTTGACCGATCCATTATACATGTGGACACCGAACTTTGACCGGTCCATTGTACATGTGGACAGTCAAAGGTGACACGTAAACTTTGACCGCTTATGTGTTGCCATGTCATCAGTGTAACATGAATAAATTAAAACATAAGTCGCCACATCATTATCCCGCCACATCATCTACCACGTAACCTGCCACGTCATTATATATTATCTTCTTTTTGTCCTATCATTTAGGGCCACATAAACACCCGCCACGTCAGCCCTCACATATGTTTTTCATTCTAATCTCTTACACGATCTTTCTCCTAGCCTCTTGTCTCGGCCCCTCTCCTCTCGTGGCTCCCTTGTTGCCGCTCGCTCCCCTGCTACAGCTCGCTCCCCTACTGCCGCCACTCGGCCTCGGCCGCTCCCCTGCTGCCGCTGCTCTGCCTTGCCCTCGCCCTCGACGCCCCTCTCTCAACCACTCTCTCTTCGCCTCAACCTAGACTCTCATTCTTCTTCTCCGTTCCCCTCTGTTCATCCTCTTGCCGCCCCTTTCTCAAAACCGAAAACTTATCATTTCATCTCTTCGTCGCCCCCTCTCTCAAAACCGAAAACTATCATTTCATCTCTTCGTCGCCCCCTCTCTTAATACCCTATTATTTCACTCTCTCGCCGCCCCTTCTCTCAAAACCGAAGCCCTACTCACCCTCCAAACCCCAATTTGAATTTCAGAAGCCAATTTAGCAAGGTGATTTTTTAGGGCGTTTGTTAATTGAATCTAATTATTGTGCTTAATTATAATGTTGATTTTAATTTAGGTGTTTAATTACTATATTTTTTTTTTGTGATTTACTGTTTAATTTCTGATTTTATATTAATGAAATTTCTGTCAATTGCAGATAAATTAAAATTATTGTAAAGTTTAATTTTAGTTTATGGATTTTCTGCATAATTTGTTGTATTTTAGTTTATGGATTCCTATGCCATTGAATGTTGTATTTTCTGAAGTTGCTAGTTTAATTTTAGTTAATTTCGTTTAATTTTACGATTTATGAAGTTGCATTTTACTTTATTGAGATAAGATTTGCAGGATTTTTAGTTGCTAGTTGTTGTTAAATAAATTTGAAGTGTCATGGAATGATCATTCCATGTGGTGAGGAGCTTTGGGTGTTATAAATATCCACCACATGGGTTTTTTTGTTTTGTTTTTTGTTTTATTATGTTTGCCCTAGTTACTAGGATGGGTACAAATTCTGATTAATAGTAGGTTGGGAAATGGAAAGTGGGTTGAGTCCAGTTCAAACAAGGCTGAGTCACCTGCACGGGCGTCCATTAGCCAACGAAGCCCGACCCCCATCATTGACGAGGTACGGTTCGTAGTGACTGCGAAGTCATATGGGGCTCTACCAGGGGTGTTCGGTGAATTTGGACTTAGGTGTGTTTTTGCATTGTTAGGACTAGTCATCTGTTATGGAATTAGTTCGATTAATTTTTAAATATTGTTGAATAATTTTGAAGTGTTATGGAATGATTTTGCCATGTGGTGAGGAGATTCGGGTGCTATACATAACCACCACATGGTAAATTTTTTGTCTATGTTTTATTGAGTTTTCACGTGTCCCTAGGGATGGGTAGAGAATCTGATTAAGAGTAGGTTGGGTCCAGTTCAAACTAGGCTGAGTTGCCTGCACGGGCGTCCATTAGCCAACGAAGTTCGACCCCCATCATTGACGAGGTACGGTTCATAGTAACTGCGAAGTCATATGGGGCTCTACTAGGGGTGTTCGGTGAATTTGGACTTAGGTGTATTTTTGCATTGTTAGGACTAATCATAAAAATTAAAACTTAGATAATTTTTTGCATAAATAAACTCTTACTAATGTATGTAGTTTTTATAGATAATATGGCGTTAGTTGTTGGGTTCTTCTGTCGATACAATGGAAAATTGAAAAAGAAGTCTAGATATTTTGATAGTTATGATGGAGGTGGATCACAAATGAAAAGGATTGCAGTTTCGACTAAGTTTAGCAAATTCTTAGTAATGTTGTACAGAATCATGGGGTGGGATGGTGATACTCATCAAATGTTTATTAAGGCCAAAATTCCATTTTCTGACGGGGTTTTTGTTATCTCAAAGGTGGAAAATGATAATAATTTGATTGAATTATTTGAGATGGCTTCAAGTAATCGGTCTATGGTTGAGATTTTCTTAGAAAAGGTCCTAAGAAAAAGGGCCCATGAAAGGGAAGGTACGAGGAATCGAAACTTTATTGGTGAAACATCTTGTCCCCAAGAATAAGAATTACCACATACACAGGAGTAAGTATTTTATGTTCGTATATTTATGAAAGTTTACATGACTTGTTTTTATGTACAAACTATTATCTATATAGGTTTAATACACAAGGGCATGAAGTGAGGTTTGTCTCTTGCATCAGTGTCTGAGTGTGGAACGTCTTCTCCCTTGTAAGTTTTTTACCCTTTCGTTGTTAAATGTATGATATTTATGTTATCCCTACTCGGATTTTTATGTTTATTGTTGTGTTTATTCAGGGTGGTTAATGATGATGATAGTGATAGTTTTAGTGATTATGATATTAGTTCAGAAGATAGTGAAGGGGATGGGGATGAGATATTCGAAGCCGAGGTTCATAGAAATAGAGTTGAAACAACAGATTCAATTGGGTACCCGGGATATATATGAAGATGCCTAGGAGGTTAATACTAAATGTATCAAAGATGATTCTAGAATAATAAATGTTTTAGACTCAACATCAAATAATATCAGCGTGGGTCAAATATTTGAGGATAAGTCCCAAATGGTAGATTTTTTGAGAAAATACTCGATTGAAAGACATGTTAAGTATAAGACATTAAGGTCTAGCAGTTGTGATTATAAAATTGAATGTGGTGAAGATGGATGTCCTTGGAGTGTTTCTGCATCAGGTGATCAAAGGATTCGTCAATTTAATATAAGAAATTATAGTGGAGATCACACTTATGTCAATAGTATTATTCGTGAAGATAATTAAGTATGTACATCATCTTTCATTTGTAAAGTCATTATGCCAACAGTGAGGACGAATTTTACTTTTGAGTCCTAATGATATATAGCAGATAATGAAAGATAAGTATCATATCTCTATCGAGTATGCGAAAGCATGGAGAACAAAATGCAAGGCTATAAAAGCAATTTATGGTGATTGGGATGAATCATATAATATTTTGCCACGGTTTTTAGATGCAATAAAAGAGGCGAATCTAGCTAATGAATTTATACTGTGTTGTGAGTATTTTGGCCATGAAAGGATATTTAAGTATGTTTTTTGGGTATTTGGGTCATCCTTTGCTGGATTCCAATAGTGTAGACCCCTTATTAGTGTTGATGGAACAAATTTATATGGGAAGTATCCTCATTGTTAGTTGATTACTACTACTCTTGATGGGAATAATGGTCTTTTTCCTCTAGTTTTTGCTATTGTTTAATCAGAAAATCAAGAGAGTTGGGAATGGTTTTTAGCTTATCTAGATCATTTTGTTATTAAAGGAAAAAAAACATTTACTCTGATTTCATATCGTCAAAAAGGTTTAATCAGGGCAGTCCAGAGAAAATTTCTACCTTCAGAATGTTTTCATCGTTTTTGTGTGCATCATTTAGTTGCCAATTTCAAGAAAACATAATTTCAGTCTTTTGAAGTCATGTCAAATATGTTGGGACGCCTTGGCTCCCATTAACGATCTCTTTGACGTCATTGTATAACATTTACTTTCTCTTGTACCTTACCACAATTTAACATTTTTTGCTTCAATGCTTCTATCATATTTTAAATATTCATATTTTTTAGTTAATAAATATTTTAATTAATAATAAAAGGTGTTGTGAGATTTTTAATTAACTAATGTATTTTTAATAATTTATTATTTAGTAAATAAGGTCATAAAAATTATACAAATAAATTGTATTTTTAAACTCTAAAATATATTTTTTGTATATTTTTATTTTTAAATATTTTAAATCCATAGTAAATGGGTAAGAGTTAGATTTTTTCTATTTATAAATATTTTAATTTCTAAATATTATTATTTTTTAAATAAGGTGATAAAAGTATACAAATAAATAGTATTTTTAAACTCTGAAATAACTTTTTTGTATATATTTTTAGTTTTTAAATATTTTAAATCCATAATAAATGGGTAAGAGCTAGATTTTTTCTATTTATAAATATTTAAAAAATTAAATATTATTATTTTTTAAATAAGGTGATAAAAGTATACAAATAAATTTTATTTTTAAACTCTAAAATAACTTTTTGTATATTTTTTAAATTTATAAATATTTTAAATCGATAATATGTGGGTAAGACTTAAGAGTAAGATTTTTTCTCTTTATATATATTTTAAATCTAATTATTTTACTTATTTTATTTTATTTTTTAAAATATAAAGTAATAAAAAGTGTAACGATAATTTTTTTTAATTAATAAATATTTTAATCGATATTAAATGGTGTTAGATAAGTAAGAGTTATTTTTTAATTGTTTATTAAAAATTTTAATAATTTTTATTTTAGATATAAGGTAATAAAAAGTGTATTTGATTTTTTATTTTTTAAAAATTTATTCAAAATTTTATCATGTAATAACGTGGCAAATGAAGTAGTTGATGACGTGTCAACGATAATGATGTGGCAGTCTCTGTGTTCATCTACAGTATTGCACTGATGATGGGGCAACGCATAAGCAGTCAAAGCTTACGTGTCGCCTTTGATTGTCCACATGTACAGTGGACCGGTCAAAGTTTGGTAGTTTTGCAAATAAGTTGAGGTCGTCGTTATTTTCATAAATAAGTTTTATTAAACTGGTATTTAGGTAAAAAAACCCTTATTATAAAAAGAAAAGTAATTATAGATTATATATTAAAACAAAAATTAAAATTGAATAATTTTAATTATTAAATTTTAATAAAAATAATTTATAATGTCGGTATAAATTATTATTACATATAATTTTTTTAAAATTATGTTATTAAATTATAATTACATATTATGTAAATTTATTAAAGGGAATTTTACCAAAATACCAGTTCGAAAAATCTTATTTATGAAAACAACGACGATCTCAACTTATATGTAAAACTACCGAACTTTGACCAGTCCACTGTATATGTGGACTGTCAAAGACGACACGTAAGGTTTGACTGCTTACGTGTTGCCATGTCATCAGTGTAACGTGAATAAATTAAAACATAAACCGCCACATCATTATCCTGTCACATCATTATATATTACCTTCTTTTTGCCACGTCATCTAGGGCCACGTAAGCACCCGCCACGTCAGCCCTCACATATGTTTTTCTTTATAATCTCTTCCACGATCTTTCTCCTTACCTCTCGTCTTGGCCCCTCTCTCGTCGCTCCCCTGCTGCCGCCGCTCGGCCTCGGCCGCTCCCTTGCTGCCGCTGCTCTGCCTTGGCCTTGGCCTCGACGCCCCCCCTCTCAACCGCTCTCTCTTCGCCTCAACCCAGACTCTCATTGTTCTTCTCCGTTCCCCTCTGTTCATCCTCTCGCCTCCCCTTTCTCAAAACTGAAAACTTATCATTTCATCTCTTCGTCGCCCCCTCTCTCAAAACCGAAAACTATCATTTCATCTCTTTGTCGCCCTCGTCACCCCCTCTCTCAAAACTTAACCCTATAATTATTTTAATAATTTATTATTTAGTTAATAAGGTCATAAAAAGTATACAAATAAATTATATTTGTAAACTCTAAAATATATTTTTTGTATATTTTTTATTTTTAAATATTTTAAATCCATAGTAAATGGGTAAGAGTTAGATTTTTTCTATTTATAAATATTTTAAATTTCTAAATATTATTAATTTTTAAACAAGGTGATAAAAGTATACAAATAAATTATATTTTTAAACTCTAAAACAATTTTTTTGTATATTTATTTAGTTTATAAATATTTTAAATCGATAATATATGGGTAAAACTTAAGAGTGAGATTTTTAAAATTTATAAATATTTTAAATCCATAATAAATGGGTAAGAGCAAGATTTTTTCTATTTATAAATATTTAAAATTTTAAATATTATTATTTTTTAAATAAGGTGATAAAAAGTATACAAATAAATTTTATTTTTAAACTCTAAAATAACTTTTGTATATATTTTTTAATTTATATATAATTTAAATCGATAATATGTGGGTAAGACTTAAGAGTAAGATTTTTTCTCTTTATAAATATTTTAAATCTAATTATTTTACTTATTTTATTTTATTTTTTAAAATATAAAGTAATAAAAAGTGTAATGATAAATTTTTTAAATAATAAATATTTTAATTGATATTAAATGGTGTTAAATAAGTAAGAGTTATTTTTTTAATTGTTTATTAAAAAAATTAATAATTTTTATTTTATATATAAGGTAATAAAAAGTGTATTTGATTTTTTAAAAATTTATTCTAAATTTTATCATGTATTTCATAAATAAGTTTTTTTAAACTGGTATTTTGGTAAAAAAACCCTTTATTAAATATAACAATATATCATAGATTTTTATATATTAATAATAAAAAATAAGTGTAATTACAAGATTTTGAGTAGCCCTAGTTCCACTTGTCGCAAACTAACAAACACACCTGGTAGCAGAGTTCTACGCGTTGTGTGAATTTTTTTTGTTTATTTTCCAAATTTGATGTAATAGCCAAAGAAGCTGTCTGTTCTTGTGCATGTGATCTGAGACGCTGCGAGATGTCAGAGGAAGCAACAAAGATCAGCAGACTCGATCTGTAGCTTTCGTTTTTATTGTTTAAAAAAACTTATAGCAGTAATCTGTGCTCATCGTCCTGGTTTATCAAGACGGTGGTTCTCTTCCTCCACAGGTTCTTCTTTCATTTGAGTTACTTTATATGTTGAGACTCGAGAGGATCTTATCATTCAATTTGGTTACGTAGATTTGTAATTGCTCTAGTCGCAGTTTCAAAGAAAAGAACAAAAAAAAAAACAGATGTATTCCCGGCAAAATTCTACAAGAATCAAATTCAGGGCGAGGGTTGCGGCACAGACCTCTGCAGATGCGAAGCTCCAAGAAGAGTTTGAGGAGCTCGGCACTTCCTTCGACTACTCGAGGTCAGTGGCCGATAGCAACTCAGTCTCTGCAGAGCAACCGTCTCAGAGAAACGTAGCGTCTTACCTTAACGAAATACAGAAAACCAAACTCATTCAACCGTTCGGATGCTTGTTAGCTCTCGACGTGAACAGTCTCAGAGTGATTGCTTACAGCGAGAACGCCTCAGAAATTCTAACCATGGCGAGTCAGGAGGTGCCGAGCGGCGGTGCCACCCAACCTCTATTGGGCATGGGCACCGACTTGAGAAGTATCTTCACTTCATCCAGCTACGCCGAGCTGGTCAAGGTCTTGCGTGCGGTGGATGTGTCGCTGATGAACCCCGTTTGGGTCCACTGTAGAACTTCCGGCAAGCCCGTGTACGCCATTATTCACCGGGTAACCAGGAGTCTGGTCATAGACTTCGAACCCGTGAGGCCCTACGATACGCCTACGAGCCGCGCTGCCACCCTCCTATCGTACAAGCTTGCTGCTAAGGCCATTTCTCGCTTGCAATCTGTGCCCAACGGCCACTTGGATAAGCTGATCAATACTGCAGTGCGGGAGGTTTTTGAACTCACCGGCTATGATCGGGTCATGGCCTACAAGTTCCACGAAGACGAGCACGGAGAGATAGTTTCCGAGGTGACGGTGCCAGATTTAGAGTCTTACCTGGGTCTACACTACCCAGCCACGGACATCCCTCAGGCTGCTCGGTTCCTGTTTATGAAGAACATGGTCCGAATGATCTGCGATTGCCGGGCGAAGCCCGTGAAGGTTTATCAGGATGAGCAGCTTGGCCAGGACCTTACTCTGTGTGGTTCTACTCTGAGAGCTTCACATAGGTGCCACTTGCAGTACATGGTAAACATGGGTTCAATTGCTTCTCTTGTTATTGCGGTTGTGGTCAATGAAGAAGAGGAAGAGGAGGAAAACCCAGACGAACAGCAATCCAAAAGGAAAAGGCTATGGGGGCTCCTAGTCTGTCACAACACCACCCCGAGATTCGTCCCTTTCCCTCTAAGGTACGCCTGCAAATTTCTTGCTCAAGTCTTGGCAGTTCGTGTCAGGCTAGAACTCGAATTAGAGAGACACAGAAGAGAGAAAGACATTCTGCGCACACAAACACTTCTGTCGGATATGCTTCTGAGGAATGCTCCCACGAGTATCCTCACCCATAGCCCAAACGTTATGGACTTCGTCAAGTGCGACGGGGCCGCTATGTTCTACCAAGACCAAATCTGGCGACTCGGCTTCACTCCAATTGGGTCTGAGATTCGCGAGCTCGCCAAATGGCTTTCCGAACATCATCCCGATTCCACTGGCCTCACTACAGACAGCCTTCATGAAGCTGGCTATCTTAGATCTCCTTTGCTCGGGGACACCGTTTGTGGAATGGCGGCAGTGAAAATAACTTCGCAGGACATGCTTTTCTGGTTCCGTTCCCACGTTGCTACGGAGATTGTATGGGGCGGGGCCAAGCACGACCCTAGTGACATTGATGATGGAAGGCTAATGAACCCAAGATCCTCGTTCAATGCGTTCCTGGAAGTGGTCAAGACGAGGAGTTCACCTTGGAAGGATTACGAGATTGAAGCCATTCATGCTCTGCAACTCGTACTCAGGGGCTCCATCCAAGGGAAAGAGAAAGATGAAATGACGTCAGTCATTAACACCACTCTCCACGACCTTAGAGTTGAAGGGATGGAGGAGTTGCAGGTAGTGACTAAGGAAATGGTTCGGTTAATCGAGATGGCCTCGGTACCCATTCTGTCCGTCGATGTCAATGGTCTGATGAATGGGTGGAACGCCAAAATAGCAGAACTGACAGGCTTATCAGTTGACCAGGCCTTGGGAAAGCATATGCTTACACTCATAGAAAAATCTTCCATAGGCACTGTCCAGAGAATGCTGTGCTGGGCTCTCAGGGGTGTTGATCTTCTCTGTCATTCTTCTTCTTCTTTTCACTTTTCACTTGTCTCTGTTTCTGCTTCTAACATTTTTCTTAATTTGTTCACGAGAAGGCGAGGAGGAGCAAAATGTTGAGTTCCTGACGAAAGCGTTCGGTTCTCGAAGTGATGAGAGTCCTCTCACCTTGATGGCTAATGCCTGCGCGATCAGAGATGTCGGTGGTAACGTGGTAAGTATCTGTTTTGTTGCCCAAGATTTGAGCAGACACAAGAAGGCCAAGGACAAATTCACTCGGATTGAAGGTGATTACAGATCAATTATACAAAACCCAAACCCTCTGATCCCCCCACTGTTCGTTGCTGATGAATATGGGTGGTGCACCGAGTGGAGTACTGCCATGTCTGAGTTGACAGGGTGGGAGAGACACGAGGTGATCGATAAAATGCTTCTTGGGGAAATTTTCGGAACCAACTCAGCCTTCTGTCGTCTGAAAAATCACAAGGCCTTCGTCGCTCTTGGTATTGTGCTTAACAATGCGATGATAGGTCAAGAAACTCAGGAAACTTCATTCGGCTTCTTCGATCGGAATAGCCATTACGTGGATTCTCTACTTTCAACAAGCAAGAAAGTGGACGGAGAAGGCAAGGTTACAGGTGCTATTTGCTTTCTTCATGTAACAAGTCAAAAGCTGCAAGAAGCACTTCACATTCAGAAGCTGTCAGAGCAAAATGCAGAGAAAAGATCGAAACAGTTGGCCTACTTACGACGCGAGATCAGAACTCCTCTGTCTGGTATTAAATCTTTGAGCAACTTAATGGAACGAATTGACTCGAGCAAGGAAGTTAAAGAAGTTTTACGTACTAGTGTCCAATGTCAGAAACAGCTCGAGAATGTCCTCAGTGATTTCGATTTAGACAACATTTTAAAGGGGTACCTCCTTCCTCTTCTCAGGGCTGTGTTTCATTATTATTCTGATCTTTGAAAAAGCTTTACTACATAGATTTCTCATAGATTTAGAAGCCTACCTCTGAATCCTCAAAATTGATTTGACAATGAGCTTCTCTGTTTTTCTTACTTGATTTAAACAACTTTTGTGATGCATCTGTTAGCTGTAGCTCTATTTGGAAACCAGCAGTGAGGTCTGATCTGGAACTTCTAAGCTTGATTAGACTTTCATGTCGTTCTTGATATGCTGCGAAACCAGTTAGAATGCTTGTGTTCTACAATTGAATATGTTCAGAGGTTTTTATTCATAGTCATTCTGCCTTTTATATTAGGGAATGTATGAACTGAAAAATACTAGCAACCCAGTTCACTGCAGTTTTAAATATCCAATTGGTTCGAACAGAATCTAACGCTAATTCTTCATTGAACGCCAAACAGCAATTTGAAAATGAAAACAGTTGGGTTTACTTTGCAAGATGTGTTGAGAACTGCTATGAGTCAAGTAGTGGATGCAAGCAAAGAAAAGGGAATTGAAATTGTCCACGACTCCGAGTCTGAGCACTTAAATGAGTATCTCTACGGGGACGATCTCAGGCTTCAACAAATTTTAGCAAACTTACTGTTAGTTTCTGTGAGTTACACACCAGAGGGTGGACAGATTGAAATGACTCATGACTTGGTCAGAGATAAGTTGGGAAAATGCGTTCTTCTCCTAGACTTGAATCTCAGGTACTACTAAACCTTAAAATTGTTTCGCTTTTGATAAGTGCAAGATGATAATATAGCTTTTGATTGAAACATGTTGGCTACAGGATTACGCATTCAGGTATGGGAATACCTGAAGAGCTGCTCTATCAGATGTTTGAAGATGGTGATAAGATATCCGAGGAGGGTATTGGCCTTCACGTTAGCAGGAAACTGGCGACGCTGATGAATGGAGATGTTCATTACCAGAAGGAAGCAGCAAAAAAGCCTTTCTTCGCAGTTTCTGTGGAACTTGCATCAAGTCCCCACTTTGGAAATGCGAAGCAAAATGAGGATCCGGTTGGGTGAATCAAGAGTCCCCAATTTGTGAAGAAAAGAAAGCGATGTCCAGTACTCGGTCAGTTTTCCTTCTGTTCAGGACTCCGGCCGGTTAGTCCTTTCCAACAGGGGAGAAAAAGGGAAACGAGAATGAGTTTTTTTTTTTTCAAAATCAAGCTATGATTTCTAATGTGACCTCCGCCCTTAACGGGGTTAGTCAACAAACTAAAAATTTGATCTTCATCTTTATCTTCATCTTATACATCTACATAATCTTCATCTTCATCTTATGGCTCAGAGGTAGAACGCGGTTCCATTTTTGCCTTTTTTAATTTTCTTTTACAATAAAAATAATAAAATAACTGCAAGTACATGAAAGCTGGGATCTGCTGATTATTCTCTTCACAGTTTTTTTGAAATCAAGGAATGAGAATTGGGCAAAATGCACATTGAAGCAGTTGCCAACCAAGGCATTAGAATCAGAAGATGAAATAAAGATGAAATAAAGGCAACACTAGAGGAAATAATTTGGCAACATTAGATGAAGGTAGCACTAAAGTAAATGGAAGAGAAACAAGCTCTAGAATGTAAGGGAACTCTTCACTTCTATTATTTATTGTATTTATATCATTGGGTTTAAATAGTCAATTTACAGATTGTAATAATTTATACATGCAATGATTGAGAGAGATTACAGTGATTACGCAATTATAGCGATTACAGGATTTTTAAGATAATGAAAGAATATCTTCCTTCATACGGCAAGAAATCTTAACACTCCCCCTTAAGTTGGTGCATAGATATAACTCATACCCAACTTGTCGAGACAATTGATAAAAGCTCGGTAAGACACTGTTTTGGTTAATACATTGGCAAGTTGATCTTAAGATCGAACACGAGGGGCTTCAATGATTCTTGCTTCTAGTTTTTCCTTGATAAAATGTCTATCAACTTCTACGTGTTTAGTTTTATCATGTTGGATTGGGTTGTGGGCAATATTACATGTTGCCTTACTATCACAGTATAATTTCATAGGACTTGTCTGCTCAATGTGTAGTTCTTGCATCAGATTCTTGATCCATAATAATTCACATATTGCTTTGGCCATTCCCCTATATTTCACTTCAGTTGATGATCTAGCCACCAACTCTTGTTTTTTACTTCTCCAAGTGACCAAATTTCCACCTACAAATGTAAAGTATCCAGATGTAGATCGTCGATCCTCTATTGAACCAACCTAATCGGCATTGGTATAACCTTCAATTTTCAAGTCGCCTCCATTTTTTAATAAAAGTCTTTTCCCTGGAGATGATTTCAAGTAGCGCAGGATACAGTTGATGGCATTCATATGTTCTTCACTTGGAGAGTGCATAAATTGACTAACTACACTTAGTACATAAGCTAAATCTAGTCTGGTATGTGCAAGATATATTAACCTCCCGACTAGTCTTTGATAAAGTTCTTTGTTAGCAAGGATTTGATCTGAATGTGTTCCCAGTTTTAGATTTTCTTCCATGGGAGTACTGGATGAACTACATGTTATCATACCAGTTTCTTTTAACAAGTCCAAAGCATATTTTCGTTGGGATTGAAAATTTCTTCCTTCGATCTTGACACTTCAATACCAAGAAAATATTTTTAAGTAGCCAAGATCTTTCATTTCAAACTCTTTGGCAAGATGACTTTGCAATGCCTTTTTTTCTTCTGGATCATTACCAGTTATTATCATATCATCAACATACACAATAAGAGTTGTGATTGCCTTCTTGTTAGATTTCAGGAAGAGAGTATGATCTGAGTTGCTTTGCTTATATTTGATAGATTTCATAAAATTGGTGAACCTTCCAAACCATGCCCTTGGGGACTACTTCAAACCATATAGGGATTTCTTCAGTTTACATACCTGTTTTGCATCATTTGGTTTGCATAATACATCCATAAGGTAATTCCATATATACTTCTTCTTGGAGATCTCTGTGCAAAAATGCATTTTTAACATCAAATTGATGTAAGGGTCAGTCAATATTCACAGCCAGTTATAGTGGAATTTGAATAGTATTGATTTTGGCCACTAGTGCGCATGTCTCTATGTAATCGATCCCGTAGGTTTGAGTATATCGCCTCGCTTTGAACCTTTCAATGGTGCGATCGACTTTACATTTAATGGTAAATACCCACCTGCATTTGACTGGTGTCTTTCCTACAGGTAGGTCAACCACTTCCCATGTTGAATTCTTTTGGAGGGACCTCATTTCTTCATTCATAATTTCTTTTCACTTAGGATCTTTTAAGGTTTCCTGCACACTATTAGGAATAGATATAACAGATAATCGATTCACAAATACTTTATTTGCCTTTGACAATCTATGATAAAACACAAAATTATGCATAAGATACTGAGATTTAGAAGTGAGAAGAGGTTCATAATTGACTTTAGATTTTCCTCTTGTGGTTTGATGAGGTAGCACTCTTAGTTGAGTTTCGGAACTTACCTGAAGCTCAGTCATGGACTCGGACTCAGAAAACAATTAATCCACTGGTACATTATGAAGGGGGAAAGATGTCAACTGAGACTTTGGTTGCATCACTACCATATGGTCTTGTTTGTTTCCATCATGTGAATCATGCTCATTTGTATCATTTTGATGTTCAATGTTGTAAATCTGAATACTTACCATTTGTAGTATCCAAAGTGTCCAAATGATGATTAAGCGGGAGGGGGGGGGGGGGGGGGGGGGGAGGCAGGGTGGGTTTAGTCAACTTGAAGTCCGAGATGAAGATCAACCGCATGACGCACTTCATCAATTGAAGTCGTTAGTAGAGCGCATATGACATTTCATCTGGATAATGGGGATGAAGCAATCCTTCATCTACGTTTTAAAATCCTTCATCTCATTGAAGACCATTTTTTATCTTCTTCGAGATGAAGGACGTGCGTGGCTTGGTTTTTTTTCCCTCTCTCTCTCGCGCGTCCTCATTTCCCTTTTTTTCCTCCCTCTCTCGTCTCCCTGCGCCCCCGACGTCGCTGCTCCCTCTCTTCTCTCGGACTCTCGTCTTCGGCCTCCATCTCTGCCCCTCTCGTCTCCAGCCTCCGTCTCTCGGACTCGCCCTCTCTCTCGCACCCCCTCTCTCGTCTCCGTGCCTCCCTCTCTTCTCTCAGACTCACTCTCCGTTTTTCTCTCTCGCTTCTCTCTCTCTCTAATCCCTCTCGACCTCCCTTTCTTCTCTCTCTTCTCCCTTTCAACCTCCCACTCCCTTCTCTCTGTCTCGCTATTCGCCTTTCCCCCAAAATGGCTTCCGATTTCGTTCGATTTCGCCATTTCGATTTTGATTTTCTTCGATTTTGACATTTGGGCATCGATTGCTTAATTTCTACTTCGATTAGGCATCGATTTCCCCATTCGGCATTGATTTAACCCTTCGGTTTCGCTTTTTCCCAAATTTTAGAAGGTATGACTAAACTCTAATTTTTTTCATTAAATTAGTGTTTTATTTGATTTAATTTTATTTTGCAGTGCCTAATTGGGGGTTATTTGTGCATATTTGTGGGATTTTTCAGTGCCCTCCATTTTAATGTAATCTTCCAGTCGCTGGGAGAAGACGAGACCTTCAATTCACTGGTGCACGTAGATAAGTTTGCATCTCGTTGTTAATGGAGGGCAATACAATTTAGTTTCACAAGAAAGGAATTAGAACCAACTTATTTCTATTGCCACTCGAGATAGGTAAATAGAATAGATAGTCATTTTTTCACACACAGTTTGCATTATCAGGGGTAGGTATATTTCCCAAATTCCCTTCTAAGCTGAACTATTTTGCTAATACTTTGTTCTATTCTGAGAGAAAAACATAACCCATTTGAACAAGATGGGTCACTTCATGGAAGATCTGCTTTACGAGATAAAACTGGGGACTGGCGAGCTGCCTCGATCATTCTAGGTAATCAATTACTATGGAACTGATCAGCTGAGATTGCAGGGATATGTTTAATAACTAAAAGAAGTTGATATCATTAAAATGTCAAAGCATCATGCTGCAGAATTTTTCATTGATGATGCTATTTATTGCAGGGGTGGAGTGCTTGGAGAGTTCGACTTACTATGGGATTGCAACAAATTTGGTTACTTATCTTGACAAGATCGTTCTTGCTTACCTCTATCTTGGGAGCTATTATGGCTGATTCATATTGGGGAAGATACCAAACTATCTTCATATCTGCTTTAATTTACTTGTTGGTAATCTACTTGTTGTGTGACCATTCACCATATCTTTTAGATTAGATAACCAAACCTTACCAAAGGTGTAATGTATCTCCCAGGGAACAGTAATTGTCACTCTTTCGGGTGGCGAACTCGGTGGAGGAGGTGATGCGGTCCAATTAGGTGCAATGGATGATACAGACAACGATGATTGCGATGGTCTTGAGGATGAGAGTAGCCAAGTAACAAACTTTCGGAGGCAGCGTGCATTAGAATCCACAAGAGCTGCACAATTTCGAGATGCCATATTGACTTCCATGTGAAACGATAAATGATGGTTGTATCTTATTACTTTTGAACATGTGTCGTTCATATGTACTAAACTTATAACTTGATGATTTTAATATTAAAAGCACGAACTCGTTATTTGAATAATCTTTGTTTTAGGTTATTAATAAAGTTGTATATGTATTTATTTATTATTTTTGTACAATTTTATTACTATATTAAACTTCATATTTAAGTATCTGGTAAATAAAATATAATTAAAGTATGCATTTGATTAATTAATTACTTTTAGTTTTGTGAAAATATATTATTAATTAATACCATGTAAAAATCTATCGTATGTTATTAATATAATATTTTTATTTATTAATCATATTTATTTTTTATTTACTCTATTGTATTAGTGATTTAATAGTGGTAATTAAAATATTGTTAACTCAAGCACTTGGTTTAATTAATTCATTTTTATAATTAATAAAATCAATGGTTTTAAATTTCGAAGATGAAGATGAACTTGTTCACACTAACACCCATTTTGAAAATGAAGATCATGTAGATGCATAAGATGAAGATAAAGATGAAGATGAAGATGAACTTCAAATTTCTAGTTTGTTGACTAACCAAAAGGGTCTACAATTCAATCTTATTCTCCCCTGAATTGAAGATTCAGGAGTAGAATAATACATGTTATCTTCGTGAACTACCTCATCAAGAGTGACATACAATTTGTGAGAGTGAGGATAATAACAATGATAACCTTTATGATGTTGAACATAACCAACAAAGTCACACTTGAGAGCTCGGGGTTTTAATTTATTTCTCAATGGCTACACACCTAAAAACTCTAGGTGGCAGCGCACTCGAGGGTATTTGGTTGATAAGATAAACTATAATTGTGATGGCTTCACCCCCGTGGTTAGTAGACATATGAGTTTCAAACAAGGAAACACGAACAACCTTAAGAAGGTGGCGGTTTTTTTTGCTCTGCAACCCTATTTTGCTGAGGGGTATAAGGACAAGTAGTTTGATGAGTAATACCATGATCATCTAGATATTATTTCAAACCTTGATTAACAAAAGCATCATCAATATAATTTTCATAGCTTAAAAAATTATCATTAAATAAACAACTACCTAATAAATTGAAATACTTAAGGCTGTGTTTGGAACACAGAAAGTGAAGAGAAAAGAAAAGAAAAAAAGTTTCTTTTATTTTATTTGGATGCTCATGGAAAATGAGAGAGAAAATGAAAGAGAAATGTAGTTTCACTTGTTTGGATATACGTGAAAAAGAAAAAAAAGAAAAAATAGTAAATATTTTAAAATTTTGATAATTAAAATTTCTTCTCAAGTTTCTATTTCTTTTATTTTTCCCCAAATTCTATTATTTTGTGAAAAAAATTATTAACTAATTTCTCTCTTATTTTCTTTTCTTTCAATGATTCTCTTCCAAACAATAAAAAATACCTTTTTTCTCATTATTCTTGTCAGGTTCCAAACTTGCCCTAAGTATCCTTAATATATATATATAAAGTAATAAATTATGTTTAAATATAATTTATGATTTTACCCTCTTTTCAAATTAAAGTCTTTTATAGTTAATTTTATACATGAATAACACAATAAATTTTATTAATAAAAATTAGAGAAAGTAATAATAAATTTTTTGATATTTTAAGTTAAGAGTGTGAGTGGATTTGGATTTGGATTTGGTGAAAAGGAAGTGAGAATTTTATTGAATTGATAGCAGTCAATGATTTTCTTTTATAGAAAGAAATTTTAAATATTTTCTATTTCAGATTTTGCCTTTTGGTTCACGATTCTATATCCAGATGTCAGTAAAATGGTAAACGGTTTCTGGTTTTCGCCGTTGTTACTCCTTGAATCAAGGAAGAAGAGCTCATATCGATCTAATAAAAGATCGATTCCTCGATCAGGAGAGACGGAGAGTCTCAGAACTCAGAAGACACCGAAATTCTAAATTTTCGTACTAGTTTGGTTTTATTCAAATTTTCTGACGCCCATTATAGACTCCTGCCCCAATCTCTTTTCCCCGAATACTGAATTTTCTTCTTCGGTACAGGTGATTCACTGAATCGATATAAGATTCGTCGATTGCAGCCGATACGTCTCAATCAAGAGTGAAAATTTCCCAAGTCCGGAGTCTCTTTCTGTTTCTGTTTCTGTTTCTAGTCAATCATTCCCATGTCCCTACTTTTGTCTATCCTTTTATCAATAATAATGTCATCGTAGACTTTTTCCACCGCGTTTTTTATGCAGCGAGCCGGCAATTAATGAAAGTTCAACGGGAGAGATAGGCCGTTTTCTTCAGTGTGAACTTCGGTGTCTCCGGTAAGCGTCAGTCATGAGATCCTAACAGTAAAAGATTGTGAACTGTCGAATCTGTTTTCTTCTTCAGAAAATAAATTTTACTAGTAAATGCTCCCACCCTGTGGCGCCTTCTTTCTTGGAAGGTGTCTCCCCACTTGTGATTTATATTTTTCTCTTGCGTTGGCTTCTCCGCCCGCTCGCTTCCCTCGGCTTGCCCACCAAGTAATCTCATATCAACCCGGCCTTTTGACTATCTGACCCCCCTGCTCTCTCTGTCTCTCTCAACTCCCACTCCGAGTATCTTCCCCGGCAAGTTTTCTTATGGTATATATTCGGTCTTCGCTCCGTTGAGTCAGAAAACGCAACGCAGTATCTCAACGTTAGCCGGAAAGAATGTTGACGGGAAGCATGGTTTCGTGTGAGAACCACTTAAACGGTACTTTCTTTTTCTTCTGTCAATCTGTTCTAAACTCGAAAACAGTCAGTTCTGTTCTCCGCGAACCCACTTTTCTTCTTCATGGCCTCTCTGTTCTATCTAGCCTTGTTCTCTTACTTGTTCTTTCTCTTACATGCGCTTGTAAGAGCTTTAACCTTACTGGCTCTCCGCAACTGAGGAACGAGAGGCCAAGGAACAGCAGTTTCTTACACTACACGGCCACCCTCCTCACGACTGTGGGCCTCTCTTTGTTTTATTTATCTCTCTGCATTTTTACCTACTTTTGGTATAAAGACGGTTGGTGTGATGAGAAACTTTTTGTCCAGTCAGACTTGATGCTTAGAACTCTTGTCTGGGCTGCAATCTCAGCATTTCTTTATTTTAAGTTCTCTAATTCTTTGCAAAAGCAATTTCCTACCTTTCTAAGGATCTGGTGGTGTTTGTATCTCACGCTGTCTTGTTCCAGCCTTGTCATTGACATTATTTATCTAAGTGAAAGCAGAATTTTAGCTATCCATGTGTGGGTTTTGGATTCAGTTTCGGTTGTCACGAGTCTGTTCCTTTGCTATGCTGGATTCTTCGGAAGGGAGAACGAAGAAGAGGCAACACTACTTCATGAACCTCTATTAAATGGTGATGCTAAGGGGGCTTGTGAGAGTGATGGCAAAGATAACATTACTCCTTATGCAAATGCAAATTTTCTTAGCGTTCTTACTTTCTCTTGGATGGGTTCTCTGCTTAAAGTAGGTAGTAGGAAAGCACTGGACCTTGACGATGTTCCTCAACTTGCTAGTGCTGATAGTGTCAAAGGGCTCTTCCCTATCTTTAAGGCTAAGCTTGAGCAAGAGACCGAGTGCAGTAATGACCATAGCTCCGGTACTGCAACCACTAATAATGAAGTGGGAACAATGAAATTGGCAAAAACATTGCTCTTTTCATTAAAAAGGGATATTGTATGGACAGCTTTAGTCTCAATCACTTATACTGTTGCTTCTTATGCGGGTCCCTACCTGATTGAAGATTTTGTTCGCTGTCTGAATGGTCAGCAAAAATTTGCAAACGAAGGATATGCTTTGGTTTCTGCATTTTTCATAGCAAAAATCGTTGAATGCCTTGCACAGAGACTTTGGTTTTTTAGACTACAAGTAGTGGGCATTCGGGTTCGTGCAGTCCTCATTGCTATGATTTACAGAAAGGGACTTACTCTGTCAATGCAGTCTAGACAAAGTCACACCAGTGGCGAGATTATCAATTTCATGACTGTGGATGCTGAAAGGGTTGGGGATTTTAGTTGGTACATGCATGATCTATGGATGATTCCTCTGCAAGTTGGCCTAGCTTTGCTGATCTTGTACAAGAATCTTGGGTTAGCTTCTGTTGCAGCTTTAGTGGCCACCATCCTGATTATGTTGGCAAATGCACCTTTGGGCAAGTTACAAGAGAATTATCAAGAGAAATTAATGAAATCGAAAGATGTGAGAATGAAGGCAACTTCTGAGATTCTGAGGAACATGAGAGTTCTCAAGCTTCAAGCTTGGGAGATGAAGTTCTTGTCCAAGATAACTGAGCTTAGAAATAATGAGGCAAATTGGTTAAAGAAATACTTGTATACCACCGCCATTGTCACGTTTGTCTTCTGGGGTGCTCCAACATTTGTCTCTGTAGTCACATTTGGGTCCTGTATGCTAATGGGGATACCCTTGGAATCTGGGAAGATTCTGTCTGCTCTTGCAACTTTTAGAATATTACAAGAACCTATCTATAATCTCCCGGATACAATCTCTATGGTTGTTCAGACAAAGGTTTCTCTAGATAGAATCTCATCATTCGTTCGCCTCAAGGATCTTCAGCCAGATGTGGTGGAGAAGCTTCCTAGAGATTCCTCTGATGTGGCAGTTGAAGTTAGTAATGGGGTATTTTCTTGGGACCCCTCTTCAGAAATTCCCACTCTCAAAGATTTGAATTTCAGAGTATCTCATGGCATGAGAGTGGCTGTATGTGGCATTGTTGGTTCAGGCAAGTCCTCC
Source organism: Aristolochia californica (assembly GCF_029961685.1). Classification (NCBI taxonomy): domain Eukaryota; kingdom Viridiplantae; phylum Streptophyta; class Magnoliopsida; order Piperales; family Aristolochiaceae; genus Aristolochia; species Aristolochia californica. The sequence continues at coordinate 9,388,672 of NW_027181815.1, forward strand.
TTGCTATCATGCATCTTAGGTGAAGTTCCAAAGATATCCGGAACTGTTACATTGAGGGGAACCAAGGCTTATGTGTCCCAATCACCTTGGATTCAGAGTGGAAAAATTGTAGACAATGTTCTCTTTGGCAAGGAAATGAATAGGGAGAGATATGATAGTGTTCTAGAAGCATGTTCCTTGAAGAAAGACTTAGAGATTCTACCTTTTGGAGACCAGACTGTCATTGGAGAGAGGGGTATCAATTTGAGTGGGGGGCAAAAACAAAGAATACAGATTGCACGGGCTTTATACCAAGATTCAGATATTTATTTATTTGATGATCCTTTCAGTGCTGTTGATGCTCACACAGGGACACACCTCTTCAAGGTAAGTCTCCTGTCTTGGCTTCTTTTTCCATGTCAGATAGTTTTTGTTTTCTTGAAAGTTTACTATGTATCCACAACGAATATGAGTGAGCTTAGTTCCATTAGAGTTATTTTAAAGCGATGAGGTAAATCTTATTACACCGGATATCATGTACTTCTTCCTATTCAGAAATTGAACAACTCAAAATATTGTTGATCTACAAGGCTGATCAGAAAAGGATATGTATCATAGATCAGAATGTTAGCAAAGGATTCATGCAGCTGATTCCAACCTAGTTAGGACAAGACTGATGTTGTTGATGATGAATAAATCAATATCATGATTTTTTCCAACTTAGATTTTAGATTCTGTGGAATCGTCTAACCTCTAGTGTGTATGGCAGGAATGTCTTCTTGGAATTTTAGGTTCAAAAACAGTAATCTATGTTACTCATCAAGTGGAATTCTTACCAGCAGCTGACCTTATTTTGGTGAGTTCAGTTTTTTTTTTTTTTTTTTTCCGTTATTGGCCAAGTGGTTGAATGTGTATTTGGTACTGGGAAACACTGTTCATATCCTGGCCTTTAATTTCACTGATAATGACCTTGTCCAAGATTCATTTTGCATTTTGACACTGAACTGGATTTGGGATGTCATAGAAACCTTTATTTTTTATCGAATGTTACATAAATTTTAAGGTAACAATTATCTAATTTAAAATCTTCTTAGAGTGCAATATATGAAAAAATCATATGTTGGTTTACTAAGTGAATCACACAAAAAATGATTATTACCCTTCCATACATGATAAAGAATACCGCATTTCTGAGGTTGTAGGTCTAGAATAGGTGTGCGGACCCTGGGTGTTAGTCTCTTATGTTCTTAGTACAAGAATGTGCAAGTAAAGATTATGTAAGCTCATGTTTGGACAGGTCATGAAAGAGGGAAGGATTACGCAAGCAGGAAAGTATGAAGAAATACTTGCTTCTGGAACTGATTTTGTGGAACTGGTTAATGCTCATAATCAAGCTTTATTGTCTCTTGTTGACTCAAAAAGTTCAGAGATAAGCGAGGAAGATGGACCTCATTGTGCAGAGAGCAGCACACAGGCCCTCAGTGGTGAAGGGCAGAAAAGAGAAGAGAGTAGCAAAACTGATGAAATAGGAGGGCAAAATGGTCAGCTTGTTCAAGAAGAAGAGAGAGAGAAAGGTCGTGTTAGTCTGTCAGTCTATTGGAAATATCTTAATGCATCATATGGAGGAGCTCTTGTTCCCTGTATCCTGTTGGCTCAGATTCTGTTTCAGGTCCTTCAGATTGGTAGTAATTATTGGATGGCTTGGGCATCTCCAGTGTCAAAGAACACGGAGCCTCCTGTTGGCGGTGTCATGCTTATCCTCGTATATGTTGTGTTAGCACTTGGAAGCTCGTTATGTATCTTACTGAGAGCTGTACTTCTGGTGACAGCTGGATATAAGACCGCTACCATATTATTCAATAAAATGCATTTAGCCGTTTTTCGTGCTCCCATGTCATTCTTTGATTCAACCCCGAGTGGACGTATCCTGAACAGAGTGCGTAAAAACTTTTCTCTTGCATTTCATTCTGGTTATTTTGTATTGGCAACTTGTAACTTTGAATAGCTATTTCTGAATTGATGCAAGAATTCAAACTTTTTGTTGAAGTGAGCTGCCATTTTCTGTTCCAGGCTTCTACTGATCAAAGTGCTGTGGATATGCAAATTCCGTTCCACATAGGGTCATTTGCTTTTTCAATGATACAGCTTGTGGGTATTATTGCAGTAATGTCACAGGTTGCATGGGAGGTTTTTTTAATCTTTATTCCTGTTGGAGCAATTTGTTTATGGTATCAGGTACTTTCTATTGATATACTTTTTTCTTCAGAAAATAAGTTCATCTTACTTTTTTTCAACATTGGAGTACTTTTTATTGAATGTAATAGTTTTCAGTCTTTAGTTTGGAGTTTCATTCAATATAAACCATCATGAGTTTAACCTATATAAAATGTTGATTTTCTTATCCTACAGCAATATTACATACCAACATCACGAGAACTTGCCCGTCTGATTGGAGTTTGTAAAGCTCCCAACATACAACATTTTGCAGAGTCTTTATCTGGGTCGTCAACCATTAGGAGCTTTGACCAAGAAGCAAGATTCATTGAGACAAATTACGATTTAATTGATGGATATGCCAGACCCAAGTTTCATAATGCTGGTGCAATGGAATGGCTGTGCTTTCGTTTGGATATGTTTTCATCTCTTACATTTGCCTTCTCTTTGATCTTTTTGATTTCTATGCCAAAGGGGATAATTAACCCAGGTAAATGAACTGTATATTTAGAACATGTTTGGCCTTATGCAAAAATGGTAAGGAATTCATTCTTGCTCTTTTCCCCTCATTTTTCTTCCTTGCAGGTATTGCTGGTTTAGCAGTAACTTACGGGCTTAATTTGAACATGATACTAGCTTGGGTTATATGGAATCTATGCAACCTTGAAAACAAAATTATCTCTGTTGAGAGAATTTTCCAATACGCTTCTATTCCTAGTGAACCACCTCTTGTTATAGAAACCAGTAGGCCAGACTTGAGCTGGCCATCTTATGGAGAAGTTGATATTCGTGGTCTCCAGGTGCTTTTCTTGTCCCATGTATAGCTGAAATTCTTCATCCATTACCTGATCATGAGATTATGAACATCCTGTGTTCTCATTTATTGTCTTTGTCGTCATTAAAACATGGGTGCAGGTCCGTTACGCAGCACATATGCCTCTTGTTTTGAAAGGTCTAACTTGTGTTTTCCCTGGAGGACTAAAGACTGGTATTGTAGGCAGAACAGGTAGTGGAAAGTCTACTCTCATACAGGCACTTTTCCGTATTGTGGATCCAACAGCTGGTCAAATCCTAATAGATGGGATCAACATTTCAACCATTGGTCTGCATGACTTACGGTCTAGACTGAGTATCATCCCGCAAGACCCTACCATGTTTGAAGGGACAGTACGAAGCAACCTTGATCCTCTCGAAGAGCACACAGATGAACAAATTTGGGAGGTGGTTTTCTTGATATGTATATCGTAGAAGTATTCTTCATTTCAACATCTTTACTATTAGCTGATGCTGCTGCATTTGTCTGTAGGCTCTAGATGGGTGTCAGCTTGGCGAAGAAATAAGGAGGAAGGAAGGAAAACTTGATTCTTCAGGTTTGATCTCTTTTTAATTACTTTGTTCAAGTGGCCGCATTTGAATTGAAAAAGCATGTTTATGTGGAAGAACGCTTTGAAATTGTATGTCATATGCGGCCTAGCAACAGCAGCCAAAGTTTTAAGGGCCTCACAATCTCCTATTATACAAGAAAGATAAAATAAAATCCATTTTTAATTTTGGGATTGATCCTGGTTTTAGGCATATATATGGGTGTGAGAACAACCTTTTATTTGGTTTTTTGTACTCAGTAGTCTTGTATTTGTTGCAGTGGCTGAAAATGGAGAGAACTGGAGTGTGGGCCAGAGACAGCTAGTCTGTCTTGGTCGGGTCTTATTGAAGAAAAGCAAGATTCTGGTGCTTGATGAAGCAACTGCATCGGTGGATACAGCTACTGATAACCTAATTCAGCAAACATTAAGGCAACACTTTGCTGATTCTAGTGTCATCACAATAGCACATAGAATAACATCTGTCATTGATAGTGATGTTGTAGCCCTTCTTGATAATGGTTAGTATTTCATGAAATTATGTTCTATGCTTTCTCAACTATTTCCATTAGTCTTGATTTTATGGTTTCTGTGCAGGTATGATTGAAGAGTTTGATTCCCCAGCTAAGTTGCTTGAGAACAAGTCTTCTTTGTTCTCCAAACTCGTGGCAGAGTACACTTCAAGGTCTAGTTCCAGTTTTGAGGAGCTAGTAAATGTGAAAGACAAACAATAATGCGGATTACAGCCAGAATGGTATCTCACCTGATTGATGATGACGATTGAATGAGATGAACATCCAAGATTTTGATTTCATGGCTGCAGGAACGTTGCCGACGAAGACATGAGGTTTGGTATTAAAACTGAACCTGCCATGAAACTGGTAGGATGGTTGGTTGGTTTTGATATAACTGGTTAGATTATAAGTTGAACAAAGTGAGATGTTATCATTATATTTTTCTGGTATTTTTTTTATTTTATTTAGTTTTTGAAACGATCTAATAGTTTCTTTCTCTTGCCTGAGAGAGGTTTTTAATCTAGAATTTTATATTCTCTTAATCATTAATAAAGGTAGGTTGAGGATGGGTGGGGAGGGAAGGAAGAGGAGAAAAGAGAAAAGAGAAAAGAGAGGGAATGAAAGAGAGGGAGGGGGGGCGGGTGGGTAAGGAAGAAAACCGTCATGTCATCTATGATTTTCCAAATGAGGGAAAAAAAAATTAGGTCATTTTTTTGCTTGAAATTTCTAAGGAGATATGTCTTACCATGAAATTGGAGGGCACTAATGCTACCTAGAAACTATTTTTTGCTTGGAAATATTTTTCCAATCCTTTCCTAGAAAGGGCACTAATGGGTCTTATAAGTAGGGGTGACATCGAATCGAGCCAAACTTGATATAAATATTTTAAACTCGAGCTAGAGTCTAAAATTATAATAGAGTTCGATCCCAAATAATTTTAACCGAGTTAAGCCGAGTTCGAGCTCTAAATTACATTTAAAATTTTGCATAAAATACAAGTCAAATAAATTGTATATAAAATTATGCTTATATTTTACATAAAATTGGGTATATCTACTTAAAATTGGATATAACTTTTGTATATTAACCGTGCATAAAATTATCTACATATGCACAAAATTATTCATAAAAGTTACATAATTATGCATAAACTTTATTCAATAATCAAACACAAAAACATTTCTTTGAAAAACAATGCTAGTTTTGTCCATTTGTATTCAAACATATCGTTCTGATTCAAGGACTGGAATACCAGATCATCGAGACAAAGAAAAAGTTTAAGAAAAATGGTTTTGGATGACTTAATCGCATACCCATTTTTGTTTTTTCTTCGGAGCATGGATTTATACAGCAACAATTCTGAAATACTACCAATTTGTTCTTCTGAAAAACTTGAGTGAAGTAAGCATTAAGAAAGTACCTCAAACAATTTGAGTATCTTCAAGTACCATGAGGAAGAGACAGTCGGAGTTTAAGAAACATTTTTTTTTCCACGTGTTTGTGATCTTGCATGTGTGAAATCACACAATGTCTTCACACGCACGAGGGAAAATTATTTCTCCCCTAACTTAGGTCTCTGGTTTTCCACCAAGACGACACGGGGGGTTTAGCAGCGCCGGTGAGGAGCTATCGTCGGGGCTGACAATTGCGACGGTAGTGGCTATCGAGATGACGCGGGGTCTACGACGAAAGCAATCGGCAAACAACTGTCGACGACGACGAAGGTAGCCACAATAGTAGACGGGAGGGGAGGAAGAAATTGAAGTCGAACTCGAAGCGTTGAAGATGACTCCTGCCTCCCAAGCCCTCGATAAGTTAACGAGCTGACTCGTGAACTTTCGAACCAAACCATGGTTCGATCGAGTTCGATTCGTTAACTCAAACAAGCCTTATCTGGATCTCGAACTCGGTTTGATATCCAAATAAAATCAAATCAAACCGAATCATAATCGAGGTGAGTTCAAGCCGCTCACGAACCGGCTCGGTTCAATACCACCCCTACCTATAAGTAACTTGAAAAAAAGAATGCATAGATATTGTTCGTGTATAAAAAATTAAAATTTAGTGCCTAATATTGTGAGCTTATATGGTATAAAACTATGGGTTTACATATCATATCCAATGCAAACTACATTTACATACGAGGCTTGATTTTACTCATGCATAGACACTTTTGCTAAGTTTTTTACTTTTCTTTTACACTTCCTCACAAAACCCATTACTTATGCATAGACACTTTTGCTAAGTTTTTTACTTCTATTTTACACTTCCTCACAAAACCCATATTGGGTTCAACATGAATGAGTTAACATTTGAGAGTTGAGACATTAATGTTGTTCTCTTCCAAAGCTCTAGGTTGAGATACTTAAGCATGTATAGAAATAAATCTACTCTCCAATTCTTAATTCCTTTCTTTCTTTAAACAAAGTCATAATCAATTTTGACTTATACGGAGGGCTGATATATAATGAACTTAAAATGAAGTGAAGATCAATTCATCTTAAATGAAATGATTCAAATTCAACTCATCATTGGGTGTTAGTATAGACGAGTTCAAGTGCATTGGAAAACAAATTCTAGTGTTAGTGCCTCAAAATAAAAAAATATGATATAAACAAGAAAATGAGTAACTTTTTGTAATATACTTAAAAATAGAACGTATGCCTAAACAGATAATTAACCAAAATAAGCATGGTTACTACACTTATATATGATTTAATGTGTAGTATTAAAATATATTAATAAACTAATTAATAAAAGACTATATTATATTACTTAATGATTACAATTTATTATAAATTAATACAATAATTAAGTGCGATTAGAATAAATTATAAAAAATTAAATAAAAGCTAAAAATAGCACAAGCAAATATAATAAAAAATAATTTTTTTAATAACATAAGATATATTTTAACATTAAAAACCACTAATTTAATACAATAATAAAAAATTAATAAAATAAATAAATAAATATATTATTTTATCAATAACATAATATATATTTTTATGTATTATTAATTACTAATATATTGTCACAAAATTTAAAACTATTGGTTAATTATACCAATGGGATAATTAAACCAAATTTTTTTATCAAATATTTATTTTAATAATATTTTAATTATGATTATTCAATCACTAATTTAATACAATAATTATAAAATAAATATATTGAATAAATAAAAAAAATTATAAATAAAAATGGATTATTATTTCTATGACATTGGTTTAATTTTTCCCAACTTAGGTAATCATCTTCCTCACGCGTCGATAATGGCAAAAAATTACAACGAGCAACAATAACAGAGGCGGCTCTCCGACGGTACGCCAAAAGGGAGTTCGGCCTCCTGTGATCTGTGACAGAGGTCGAGAGGGAGAAGAAAGGGAGGTCGAGAGGTAGAAGATAGAGGGAAAGGGAGAGGATGGCCTTGATATGATTCGAATGAAGTAGAAATCATTCCACACTAACAGCCTAATCTAATGAACTGAATAATGCGAGAATAATTCAAGAGCAATTGATTTTGGACTAACTCCCCCATAATTTTCCGTTTGTAAAACATCATTTTTTGTTCCTGAATGTTGATTATACAACACGCACAAACACCCCTTTAACTTTGGTGAGACATGAACCCAATGCCTCGCATTAGAAACCTCCCATATGGCCATTAAGCCAAAGGTCCACTTTACAAAAATAAAAATCATACTCTCTTACCGACATCAAAACTCAGCCTGTGACTCACCCCTCGACTGAATCCTCAAATCGGCTACCAACTCAGCCAACTAGAATTAGATCATGCTATAGAGGATGGCTATGAGGAGTAAAAATAGGAGATAAATGAAGTTATGTTTTAGGAGACAAACACATAGAGTTGATTGATTGTCATTTAGTTTGACATCACAGTTATTTGCACTTTCTTTATTTACGGTATTAGGCTTTACTTCAATGCTGTATTACATATAACCAATTGTTTACTGAAATATTATGTCTTTCTATCTCAAATCAAACTCTTAATCTGTCTCACCCTCTCTAACTCAATTGGTAATTAATCAGTTCTGTGAATCAAATTTTAATCAGTTTAGTTTTGTCATCAACACCCTTTACGAGTGAACTGAATACCAACTCAAATAAACTAAGAAAATGGAAGAAGAAAAGGCTTAAACATTAGTGTAAGATCAGTATCAAATTTTCCCCTCGAGGTCAGAAATTCCATTTCATTCAGCTAAACTAACACATGGAGGTCCAACAACTTACATTGAACCCTCTTTAGCACTACTATTCCCACCCCTTCTGCTTGCAGTGGTGTTCTTCAATATCTGAAAATGAAAAAAGAGATAAGAAGATGAGTTCAAAAGAAACTAGCACGGCCAGCAAAAATAAGAATGGCAAGTCTGCTATCAATGGTGCTATCACATGCCAGTCAGAAATAACAACATTTAACCGGATAAGAATCAGATATGTTGGAAGCAGCAACCACCCAATGGCCATCAAGGTGGATAGTGTTTTTGAATTGCCATTCTCCATCTCCCACCAACTTCAAGCTGCCATAGTTTAGCTCAAAAACCCAATGAACCTTCGGAAGCTAGTACCAATATTTGGACAATGAGACACTTCCAGTACCAATCACCTCTTCCTGATTTGGCTAATCTAAAATCTTTCCAGAAAGGAGCCAGAATCCATTCAGCAGGGGTACAAAAATCGTTTGGAAACGAGTATTTAAGGTGATTATCTAAGTCCTTTAACAACCCTTGGAAACGGAATGTCCTAGCCAGCAGAAATTACAAATTTCAATCGTGAATCAGTACTCGAAAATGAAAGCAATGGAAAATCAGGAGGAGCAGTTAAACCCACACAGATATATGAAGCAATCTAATCTTGCAAGTCTGCAACTATCTATGTTATTAAGAAACATGAAGTATTCACGGTTCATAAGCAACCATGAAGCTTGAATGTGAAAACAACAAAAAAGAAGAAAGCGTACAAGTCTTAGCATCTGGTTCTCATTCTGCAACGTGGAAAGCCTCTCTTCAAGCTCCGAATTCTTAGTCTCCAAGTCCTTTACCCTCACCTCCAAGTCATTCAGATACGCCTTCTTTCTTTCTCTTGCTTGTTGAGCAGATACTCTGTTTCTGAGCAACCTAAAATGACAAATGAGGAGTGGTTCCGTAAGCAAATTCATGACGAAAGTACCTAACTGTCCTTGCACGTACCGAAACATACCTTTTCAAACGTTTATTTTCTTTGTCCGCGGGACTTCTTCCTCTTTTCCTCTGGACCACCTCAGATGAGGCTTGAACCCGATCCGCACCCGCGACGGAGCTGGTCTCCCGACCGGAAGTCGAAGGACCTGCAGCCTCGCTACCGATTTCTGGCACTCGTCTTATCTCATCATCACTCTCGACTCCTACAAGTCCAATAAAAGGCAAATGGCAAGCAGTTCAGGTTTTTGCAAGGGAGAATTATAGATACAGTTGCTTCTTAATAAAATGTGCCATATTTTCGCAAAACTCCATGGAAGAAACACAGAGCATTTTATCAAACGAAATACTAAAACATTTTAGATTAAAAAAAAAAAAGAAGACAAGGATATCGAAGAACAATAAAGTGAAATCCAGCAAGAAAATAAGAAACATTTGCGAGCAGAGCAGGAAATCAATTTTCACTAAATAAGTGAAGAAAATAAAGGACAAATTGCAGAGGAATATTTAAAACTGCATTCAACAAGACTAGATCGGAAAACCTCTCGCCAGATACAAAAACCAGTAGGAACGAATTCCTGTCATCAAAATTTTCCGACAAAAAATATTATTCGCATAAAATTCATAAAAAAAAAAAAAAAAACAAAAGAAAGAAAATTTCACACGAATCACCGACCGAGACGCAGCAGTCCCCCCCACCTTCTTTCACTTCCATCTGAAGGGCCGAGCTGGACGACCTCTCGCTACTGGAAGGAAACGAGCTGGTTGCTTGTTCTTGCATTATTTCTCACTGCGCGACGGTTCTCAGAGAGGAGAGAAGAAATTCCGTTGATTATTATTGTCAAAGTCTCAAGTAACGAGAACTTTAACATGATCTCACAGCCGTTTGATTGTTAAATCATCGGACGGTTCTGAAGATTTGAACGTGGCCATCCTGAAGCCATGAAGTACAACCGGATCCAAAGGCTCGAAAAGGAGAAGCGCGTGGTGTACTGGACCGTCCGATTCTTGAGATATCCAAAGGCAGGTGAGGCCGTGCAGAGTTGGTGCAATCAATGAGAAAGTGCGACATGTCACATAAATTCGCATCGTTCGTCAAAGGAAGAATCTTGATTAAATCCCCCCCTGGTTTTACGTAATTCACAAAAATGCCACTAGGCGGTTAGCCGGATAGATTTAAATAACAGGAGGCCCCCACCTTCACTTTTCCTTTTGTCCTATCACTTATTTTGGAGGTTTAGATATTATTAGATCTCCTTAAAATGGACCATGCTTTGGTCATCTCAATTAGGCCTCTATGGTTAATGAATTTATAAATAAAGCCTTTAAAACATAATATATTAGATTATGAAAAATATTATGAAAATAATATTAATGTAGAATATTATAAAACATATAAAAATGTTAGTTAATTATATAATTAAATATCCTTTAAATTAGGGCAAATATAGTATATTTGGATGGTATATACCTAATTTGTCCTGCAAGAATAGAGTCGTAGCTAACAACGATGGACTTCATATCCAATGATACTAAAATCTTAGTGTGTCATTTATTCTCTCTCTGTTTATTACGTGACTCACTCTCAGATTCAAGAAGATGCCCCTGAGGAATGTTACTATTGGTCTCAAATTTTCCATTTAGTAAATTTTGATGTTAACAAATACTGGAACAAGTAATTATGTAAGTTAAGTAAGCTCGAATAACAGCAAAATGTTTAGTAAAAAAATTGACACTGTATTCATTCAATTGCCACTTTTTCTCAATTGTGGTATGCTTTTGGCTGTTGCATTGCCTGACACCTAGGAAGTGTCCAAATAGCATATACAAAAAGTTTGAAAGGTGGTCCAAGATAAAACCATTTTGTGTGAACAACCAAGTAACAACTATTCAAATGATCAACTCTAGAAAATTTGAAGAACTCTTAAGAAGAAATCATCCCTCTAGTACAACATGTGATGTAGAAGCAATCACTCCCAATGGCATGAAGCCAATTGTCCGGATGACCATGAGACAAAAAAACTATTTCTTAGGATCCATTTGCTTAGATGTTCGGATGGTCAGACCAAACCAAAGAAGGTTAGAAGAGAAATAGAGGAAGCAATGGATTGCCAAAGAAATAGTTTCACCAAACCAACATCATTTGAACGAATAAGAGAGAGAAAAGACTATTTATGAACTCGTTTAGCCTATTATTAGAATGAACTTAAGAAAAGGAAAGACATATTTTGTGTAGATTGTTCAAACAACCAACATACGTTCATTCCACAAATTTTTTCTGGTATTTAGAACTTTGATTTGACCATTGTAGGTCTCCAAAATCTCTAAGCGAGCGACCAACATGATCAACAACTTAAAACAATATTATCAAATATTTTTTTATATTTTTGAGTTGATTTAGTTATTTTTTCTAAAGGACAAAGGGTCATTTTTTGAGAAAAAATGACTAGAAATGGGTAGTTTTTTAATTGTTTAATCGAGTTCTATTTAAACAATTTTGCAAAATATCGATGAAGCTTTGCAATAGTGAATTAAGACATTTTCAAACTCCCTCAAGCTTTCCCAATGATTTGTGACATTCCATTTTAAGAGACAAAGGCCAAAGCAAGAGCAATCGAAAAAGCTACAAACATTGTTCTTTAATTTTGAAATTTATCAATTGTACTTACGAAATTCTTAGCTGAACTATGTTCCTAATACTTTGAAATAATTTATTTTAGTTTAGCTTGTGTTTTGGCTATAGTCTTACAAATTAGACTATTAATGGGGCATTTCATAGCAATTTTCAAAAACCCTTTAGTGTTGACTTTTAATTCTCATTGTACACTTATTATGAAATCATAATTGAGATTTTCTTTGAGTTGCTATTGCTATGGTAAAATTACCTAGGATCGCGGTGTATCCTTTCATCTTATTATTGCAAAATCTACCTAATCAAAGACTTATGTGCTACAATTTAAAGAGTGATCATTGCAATTATAAATCCAATCGATTAAACTTGGATAAGCTGATTGGAAGATGAAGATCCCTTTGGAGCCTAGGTGTATGTTACTAGTTTTATTAACCATAACTCTCTAGCGTGGGCATGTGTTGTAATTTAGCCCTCTGATGTCTTTTGTTGTAGATATCATTTGTCTATTGAATATAGTGAATTAACTCTAAGCTGAAAATACCTTAGGCATAAACTACTATAAAATTGTTATTTGCTAGGGAGATTTTTAAGAGCTGAAATTGAAAATTAGTCATTAAGTTTGATAAGCCTATTCACACCCCCTCTAAGTTTATCCTTGTAGGACCTATCAATTATCATCACTAATATGCCTCCAAATATTGTTCTCATGTCTTTGTCGAATGAAGAAGACAGTTTATTTCATGGAGCAAGAACCTTGGAAGATCGATCTACTATATATGCATATTTGGATATATAATGGTACCCCTCTTATGATCCAAAACAAAAAAAAAATGATTGAACTAATTCCATTGTTGGTTAGGTTAGAGGGAGTACCTCTGATTGTACTAAGGTTGCTCTAAGGTATTTTAATAGCTTGGTGGGAAGACACATAAGAGGGATTCAAATAACAACATCAAGCTCATGTATGCACAAATTCTAGTAGTGATCAACATCCCAAACCATAATTGTTGGGTGTCTCTTTTCGAATCTAGAAATGAGCTACAGGGCTAGGATACCGAAGATTCAAGTATGAGGTGCGTAATGGTAATTTTTTTAATACGTTTTGGATTTTGGAAGTATTAATACTAGACATGGTTAGCTTATGTATATTGGACTTGGAGGCAACTTAAGGAGTTTTTTAAGAAAATAAAATTTGTACTCACTCATTTCAATGACTTAGTGGAATGGAATAAAAATAACATACTTCTACACAACCAAATATTATCCGGCTTAATTCTCACACAAGAGTTCTTGTTTGAAACTCTGTGGAGTTGAAGTTAAAGGATATTTACATGTTGCATTATAATATGCTTTCACTTGCACAAAATTCTCCCCGAGTTCCTTCACTTGGTACTTCACACAATGTAAGACAAAAAGACTCTTGTTGGCCAAATTAAAATATTTATAGTGTTAAAGAAAAGAAAACCAAAACTTCACATCCCCTTAGAAGTTACACTTGATTTGAACAAAGTTTATAATTTTCACATGAGAGAAGTTGAGGGATGGAAATATTTGAAGTTTAAAAGAACTGCAAGCTGAAGTGAAAATTAGTAATTGATCTAAACTCTCTAGTACAAAACATGCCACCCTAATAAGTCGATTAGAATTGGTCTCCTATATCGATCAATCTGAATTGATCCACAATTTAGCCAAAGAAATAGTCTATTCAAGTTGATTCAAATAGATCCTTTATAGCATGATTATGAAACTTTCACTTTTAGCTCAAATTTTGGATTTTTTGCTTTATATTAATTTCTTTGGGTGCTCCAAACTACTATTTTTCCAAGTGTGAATGGAAAAATCTTCAAAGTCTTGAGCTTCTTCTAATGTTGTTTTCCAAATGAATCATTTTCTTTGCTTAGCAGTTTGAGGTATTGACTTGGCTTTGCAAAAAAATTGAAGACGAATAAGGTGGAGAGAGAAGAGACTTTTACATGAGATGAAAACAAGAGAGGAAGAAGAAAACATAACAATAGAAGAGACAACGAAGGAGTGGTATACATAAGATGAAAACAAGAGAGAAAGAAGAAGCAAAAGAAGAGAAGAGAGGAAGAAAAGGGTTTAGGAAAGTCAAGTGGAAAAGGTAGAAAAAAGAAGTCACTCTCAAAACCCTCTTCTCTTTATAGATACAAAAGATAAAGTTATAGTACCTAAAATACCCCTATACCTTACACCCTTTAAAAAATACTTTCTAGAAAATAGTAAAATAAAATAGAGAAAGCATTTTCCTACTCAGTAGATATTACACTTATTTTAAGACTCTCCTTCAAGTCGATGAACTAATATCAAACATGGCGTTCTTGTTATAAAATAGTTCACGGGGAAAATGTCCCTTAGTTGATCTTTGGAATGCACATGGAGAGTGGCATTTTGTCCATTCATGACAATCTATTTGATAAAAAAATAATAGGCTTTAATATGCTTAGTATTTCCATGGAACTCAAGAAATGTAAATTATTTCTTAATTATTACTTACCATCTCATTCGTTTGTTTGTAGGAAAACCAAACTAAGTTATTGATATTAATTCATAAGAGGTATAAGACATGGCATGATATTCTTATTCAAGAGTTGACTTGGCCACCATTGTCATATAGATCAAAACTTTACCACCACTCTTGGAATTTTCTATTGTAAGCTCTTCCAAACACCTTCCTTCATATATCTCCATCTATTTCTCCCCCTCAAGTCTAGGATCCATTACACCAAGAGACCCAACTAAGATAAAACCAATATGAGAGATGAAATTATCACCCCTAGCCAAATGATAAGATTAAAAACATCAACACTCCTAGGTCAAAGGAGAGTTAAGAGACACCAGCCTACGCACCCTCAAGGATAGCACCACATTTAGCCACCTTTAAGAATGCAAAACAGCCTAACTAAACTCAACTCAAACTAGATTTGGGTACATTCCTGGTCTACTAGGTAGTGGGTCTATAGATATTGCTCTAGAGTGATGAAAAACATAATTAACTGAATAAATAGAACTAGAGGTTTTTATTTCATTTTTCCTTGGATAATTAACAATGATTGTTAGCCAATTAAAACTCCGGTTTAATCTCTAAAAGGAGAAGAAAAAATAAAAAAAGGGAAGCCATACTCATATGTCTATAGGTTGAGTTTATTCTCTTGCTTGATTGTTGAATTCAATGTGTTGTTAGTGTTGTTTTTGAATTCCATTGCATTCAAGTATTTGTTCATTTGATTCAATATTGTCATCTTCCTTCTAAAGCTCATTCAAGAGTGTTGTTCTTCTAGATTTTTTTTTGAGTCATCATGTCTGAAGTTTTGAACTTTTCTTCCTCCTCTACATATGCTGATTTCAGTAAATGAGATCCTTTGCGAATTACTACAATTCCACTAAAAGGGTTGAGTAATTATTTGTCTTGGTCCCAATGTGTGAAACAATTTTTTATTACTAGAGACTTTGTTGGACATATAACTCAGCCACCATTGCATATAGATGACCCCTTTTATTACAAGTAGTTGAGGGAAGACACTCTAGTTATCAATTGGGCGATAAATAGCATAGAAGAACATGTAACAAACAATGTGATGCACCTAGAGACAACCAAAACAATATGGGATACATGTTTTGAGTTATATTCGACTCCTGATAATCTTCAAAAGATTTATAATATTTTTCAGGAGATGTGAAACAGAAAGAGTAAAGACAACCTTTATGAGTACTTTGCTAGATTCAGTGGGTTACTACATGAATGGAAAGTTTGCACAAACATATGCTGTTGATATTGCTACACAGGAAAAGAAAAGAGAGGACCTTGTTTCAGCTCTTGAGAAAAATGTATCAGTTGAGCTCGCAGACTTGTATTGCTTATGACCTTCATAATGTTATTCTCTAGCAACTATATGAGTTATTTATTTGATAATTTAATAAACGGATCTAATTATTCCCATTGGATATAGAAAATAATTAAGAAAGAATGATAAATAAGTCAAGGTTATCACCTTGTCCATCCATTAAACTTACCTGATTACAATGTAATGAAGACTGAAAGTGTTCTTGGACTTGTTCAACAACCTTTAGTAACATTTTGAGCCAAAAAAGGTTTCATGGAGGGAAGATGGAGGAACAAAAACACCCTTAATCGGTGGAGGCCACAAGAGTACATGGGTGATCTATGTATGAGAGTGGCTAATGGTTTGAGGGAAACAAAGAACCTTACCATTGCCTTATCTGATCCTGCATAAGATGTAAGAAACCCTGGCTAGATGCAGTAAAGCATACATTATCTGTTCAAATACATCATGTTGTTGATCACTGTTATTGAAGCATACGAAAACAATATGATCATGGAACTCGGAGTTTTCTAACTCTCTGATGGACAAACTTCAGCAGGAGGTACCCATTTAAGATTTCTTGAACCAATCTAAATTCTTTTGTAGAGGTTTCAGGTTTCTACTTTTTGAGATCGGAGGAGAACGGGAAGAACTTACAGGTTGTTGATGAAGACAGGAAGCTCAAAAACCATTTGCACGACCGTGAAGAAGTAACAAGATAATAAGGAAAAGTGAAGAATTAGGAGCTCCCTTCAGTCCAAAACAGATGCTTGAGAGACGATCATGCGTTGCTTTGGGCTGGAAGGAACTCCCATTTCTGCAATTCTCTCACACCGGCGAGCCCATCCAAGGAGGAGAAGAAAGAACCATACTGCTAATGCAGAAGGCTAGCAGGAGAGTCTTTGGAGTCTCCTCCTTTTCACACTCTTCCGTACTTAAATTTCAAATGACAGACTGGGTTTGCTTTTACTTATGTAGAGTGTGAGCAGAGCTATAAACATTTCTAGAATGTGAGTTTGACATACGGGAGTACTTAGGGGACTCTCTAAGTCACTATTTGTCTTAAGCAATAAGCATTCTTTACTATGTAAAAAAATTAGAAAAAATAAAGTCCTACATTGGGAAGACAGAACACTAAAGCACTCTTTTTCTGGCAAAACAAACGATAAATAGCTCATTGAATTGAGCCAGCACAAGCCTCATCAGAAAAGAAATTAATTGCCTTTCCACACTAGTATCAAAGTTTCAGAACGTTGGATTTTGCTGTTAAAAGCCTTTGTTTCCACAACGGCTATTTCAAGGTTCATATTCTTGGGTGGTCCCTGAAGTCAAATAGCATTTTCCCCATGTCTTCTGCTGTTTCCTCTAACCATTCTGAGTATCTCTGTAACCAGTACTGGAAACCTCACACCTTCCATTGATTTCCATGAATAGGAAGGATGTAAATAGGGTCTGCTTTCTCTTCCATCCCTCCTTCGTGAATCCACATGATGTGATTCACTTCTCCCTATCTGTGTTTTAACTCTTGGCTCTTGTTTTATTGCTCCTATGAATCTGATTCCAACTTGAAGTAGTCCTCCCCTAGAGACCTCTTCCTCAATTATCCATCCAATAATTACTAGAACAAAGAGTAAGAAATCCTCTACACTTGTCTTGCATGCTTTATCTTTTCAAGAACCTCGAAATTATAAAGCATTCTCCCTTCCACATTGAAGAAAAGCCATGTTAAAATCATACCATTCTCTTATTTTAAATGACACATGAGAATTTGTTCCTCCAACCTCTTTCATGAACATAGTAGGCTCTAAATGGGTCTTTTGAACTAAAATAAAATCAATCGACACCTTGATAAGTTTAAAGCTAGTAAAATCAATCGGCTGTATCATTTTGGGTTAAACCAAATTATCCATATGTAAGAGCCAAGACGATCTTCTTGCTACTATCTCCATTTCGATCTGCCTTTTCCTGCCTTGTACTTTCCCAACGAAACCTCGCCAGGAGAGACAGAGAAGGAGAAGGAAAGAAAAACAGTTGCATCATGGTTCCCATGACAACCTCTCCACCTACCGATTTTTCCAACTTTCTTTGAGTACTACAAGGGAACAAAATCCCCACTATTAAATTCAAAAAAACGACTGGCATTGTCGTGACTGTGAGAGGCATCAAAGGGTCTTCAGAGTGGCCTAGTATTTACCCAAACGGCAATGGATTCGCCACATACTTTCTTTCTGTAATCGAGCAGAGTTGTTGCTGCGTCTTCTCCATCGGACACCCCTATTCCAGTGACTGGCTTTCCATCCAGGACAGTTTAATTTATGTGGTAGCAGCTCCGAGACCATTACATCAATTCTTTGATTTCATAAGAGAAGAAGATGATAAGGTCGATGTGTGAGTCTGATAATTTGACAGCAATAAGTAGGGGCCAATCTGTGCTGGCCTTGAAGGAACATACCCATCTAAGCCAAAAGTACTTGAGGTCAAGGAAAGACCACCTTGGCTTTACTCACAGGAGATCTGGACATATCTAATCTCTTTCAAACGCCACCACCAATTTTAATTTCTTCTTATTCGTTTCTTTTTCCATTTCCCATCCAGTCAAGGCAGTAACACATGGTTTGCCATTTAATTATTCAACCTCCTTTCTCCATCAGCATTATATTACTGTCTTCTAATAATGCTTCCATCAATGGAACAGTTGATGCGCTATTTATATCTGGTTATCGTCCAACCAATCAAGCCACAGACAGCAGCAAAAGGATGGAAGCAATTATTCATGAGAGGAGGAGGAGAGACTCCAGCAAACTCCATCACTCGAGTAACACCAGAAAGCTCATGCCGGCGGCGCCGGAGATTAGTACCCTGAAAGCCATGGTTCAAGTTGTGGGTCCGAGGAGGAGTCATGAAGAGGGGAGAAGAGAGCGAGGAGAAGTTGTGCAAGGGAGGAAGTCAGTGTCACTACTGGAGACGAATGTCCACTCCGTCGCTGCATTTCTTCAGGTGAAGGTGATGGCGGCCGATATGCCGGATTTCATGCAGGTGCATGCCTTCCGGTGCGCTAGATGCACCTACGATAGCCCGGAAAAGTCCAGCCACAAGCATATGGCTTACAACATCAAGAAGGTACGTTCGATATTCCCAGTTTCTGTTAGGGACCCAGATTTGTTTTCACTTGTTGAAATTGAAATTAGCTACAGAGTTAAGAAACATTTCAGCTGAGACAGCCATTAGGATCATTCATTCGCGTGGGATTCATATAAGTGGACAACTCGGCTTGTCATTTCAATCTGAAACATGTTTCAGATCAACATCCGCAGTGTTTTTACTAGCTTTCCTTCTATCTTTTATTCTGGGACCTACGAGACAGATTAAACTTTTACTGCCATTAATTTGTGGGCAATCCTTTATCATGCTCCAGAAGATTGAGAACCGAAGGAAAACCAGTAGATTACAACCACCTACTTTTAACTGAAATGATTCAGGAACGACAGTTAATAAGATCCAGGTAGTTGAGAACGGTCTTCTCTCTTCGTTCCTGGTGCTGAACGGC
The DNA here is from genome assembly GCF_029961685.1 of Aristolochia californica. Classification (NCBI taxonomy): domain Eukaryota; kingdom Viridiplantae; phylum Streptophyta; class Magnoliopsida; order Piperales; family Aristolochiaceae; genus Aristolochia; species Aristolochia californica. The sequence continues at coordinate 9,407,960 of NW_027181815.1, forward strand.
GAAGCATAACTGAACCTGTAAATTTCTGGTACAGGAGTTCGATCGAGTGTATGGGCGTGCATGGCACTGCATCGTGGGATCAAGTTTTGGGTCGTACGTGACGCATTCTACAGGTTGTTTCTTGTATTTTTCGATGGAGAAGATCTTCATTTTGGTGTTTAAGACCAGGGTGGTTGCTGAGTGATTAGAAATCATTCATTTGAGCTTACTTAGCTTAAGTTTGATCTGTAAGAGCTAATCAGGAACAAGTAAGCATGGACCTCTCTTCTTTCATGGCAAATTTATAGATTATAATCATTGTACAGCGTTCTTCACCTGAATATTGATTATATTTGACTCATTTACACCTACCGTCTCCCTCCATAATGAAACCTGAAGTCTCCCTTCATAATGATCGGTAGAGAGCCACACTATAAATAAGTGTTTTGCCATCAATATAGAAAAATGACAAATAACTCATTTATAGAGAGAATTAAACTTTAAAAATTGATGAATTTTTATATAGATCAACCATGGAGACTGATGATTGGTTGTCATTGTTAAGGAATAGTCCCACATGGACTAGTGAAAACAAATATATTGAGTTTATTAGTTAGAAAAAATGTTTCTTAAGATGGCTAGTCATTTTGGGATAGACTTTGGACTTGACTTCACAGTCGTGATATTGTGGTTGTCCATAGAGCCAATAGAATAGGTATTTATACGATGATACACTCTCTAAGCAGACAACTTCCATGTCCACTATGATTCTCCATCAAGTATTTGTAATCCGTATTAATACTTATATCTCCTACACATTTAATCAATTTGGCAATATAATGTCATCTTTTTCCAATTTTGAGTAATATTAGATAATATTGTAATGGTTAGATGAACATAAGATAAAATTACTTGCCATAATTATGAAGATTTATTGGAGGATCAAAGATTAATTTAAGAGTACCACTTTTTCATACTTGGTACAACCACTTGTACCGCTTTTGTCTAGGGTACAACTATTCAAACTATAATTAACATAATTAAAATTTTAAAATAAAGTAAATATGAAAAATACATAAATTTTAGTATTAAAAATCATAATGAAAGCTAAAATAAGGAAATTGGAATTTGTTCAATATGACAATAAATACATAAGAAAAACAACATAAGAGTGGTGTACTTCAGTACATAACTACAGTCACTACAAGAAATTTGGCGTTGGGTGGCGGATTTTTTTTTTTTTACGATAAGAAAGATATTTATCAACAAAATTGGGTTTCACCATGAAAAGAAGAACTTTTAAAGGTGAGAATGGAATTCCACTAACAATTCTTATCTCACCATCAATATTTTATAGTGAAAAAATAATTTTTTTTCTACCATTACCCAAAAAATAACACTTTTCCAGCAGAAATTGTTTTCTTCCAGTAATTCTTTTTTGCCCATCACATTCGAACACATTTAGTGGCAAATTTTTAATTTCATCAACAAGTGTTTTCCTACAAGGTGTTTTTGGTGAGCTTTTGTCTATGGAAATACCAACAAAAGTAAATAACTTATATTAGAAATAATAATATTTTTTAGATTCTAATATTTCATGCTTGAAAGAACTAAATGGGAGAGGAAGAATAAGAAAGAATAAGAGGACAAGAGAAGAAGAAGAGAGGAGGAACTAGGGCAACAGAGAGTAGGCAATTAGTTGAGAAAAAGAACTTGGGAAACAAAGAGGAGAGTTGGTTCCATGGATGGGTTGAGCCTTCTCCTTACATTCATTTATATTGATTGAAAGATTTACAAATGGATTAAAATACCCTTAAAAAGTCATGTATGGTTAGAGGTTAAAAATATAAAACAAATTAAAAGGCACACCATGCATGATTAGATCGAGTTATTTCTTCTTTTTCAACACGCTCCCTTAAACTAGTGCATAAACATCAAATGTGTCAAACTTGGGGCATGTAGGGGGGTAAATATATTTACAAGTTAAGTTTTGGATACAATGTAGTGCATGGATATGACACTGACTTGAATTTTCTCTCAAACAAAATGGTAATCGATCTCAATATGTGTTGGTTCACTCATGAAAGACCAGATTAGTTCCAATATATATGGCTACTTAATTATCAAAATAAAGTTGCATAAGCCCTTTAATTAGGAAACCTACTTTGAATGTCAATGACGTAAAGCTACAATAATTCACTTGCTATATGAGCTATGATACGATTTTTCACTTTCAACACTTTTTTTTTTTTTTTTTCTCCGAGTGACCAAATTTTCACCTACCATTTTGCAATAATCCAAGGTAGATTTTTTTCTCATCAGGTGAGCTAGCTCAATCTATATATGTAAAACATTCAATATAAGTATGACCATAACACTTATATAATAGTCTTTGTACCGATTTTTTCTTTAACTATTGAAGAGCGCTTTCCATTGCTAGTCAACAGAACTAGTTAGAGTTGATACACGAATGGGCTAATAACACTGATATCAAACAAAATATCAGGTCTTTTTACAGTAAGATAAATAAGTTTGCCAATTAAACGCTAAAACCTACTCACGTCTACCTCATGACCATATTTAGTACATAATAATTAAATATTTAGGCCCTTAGTGTTAAGAGAGAAATTACTTTTCGGAATTAAATATTTTTAAATTAAATTATGTAAATAAATTAATAAATTAATGATAAATCAATAAAGAGATTGATTTACCATGATTTTATAAAATAAGAAAAATCTTGATTATTTTCTATTTCTTTAATTAAGAAAATTTGAATTCTTTATTAAGGAATCAAATAATTCTTCTTTAGCCTATAAATAGGCTTATATTGATGTATATTTCATCTTGTTTGTAGATTAAACTCCTATGGTTAAACCACGTAAAATTAGTTTGTGCCTTTTGTTCCATTTATCATCAATTTCATTTTCGCTTTAAAAATCTTTCATGGTATTAGAACCGAATGTTTGATTTTTGCAATTTTTTGTTTCACAGTTAATTTTTGCATAATTTTTGTGTCATATCTCTTCCATTGTTTTTCATTCAAATTGATTTATGAAGTGAATAGATCGCTTTACTACGAGCATTTTGCCTCTTGTTTTATAAACATCCACTAAAAAAAAGTTTATAATTCTTTTTTTTACCGATGGGCATCGTGTTCTTGAATGACTTTTTTCATTGCAATATTGTGATTTTCTATTTAATTGAACAGTAGTGTAAAAAGGGTCTCAAATCCAACTATTTCCCCTTTTGTTTGGCTAAAATCCATCAACAAATGATGCTAAAAATGAAAGTTTTTCAATTATGGTTTGTTTTACATCGAGAGGAAGATGGCAAGGTAGCATGGCTCACCTTAATAAGCTTGTTGGCTAGCACATCGAGTTTTAGAAACCAGATCCAACGTTGCAACTGTGCATAGACCCGATATGATGGTCGAATCACTTTCAACTCAAGGATCCGTCGTGCATCCGATGCACAGTTTTGGATTTGCTTGGGACAACCGACAGAAAATCCTCCAAAATACACCACTTTTACCTCCATTATTTGTAACACCACTTCTCATATCCGGATCTAACATGACACAATATGAGATGGAGTGTATAAAAATGTTGACATTTTTATTTCTTCCTAATAAGTGTGGATGATTGAACTTTATTATATTTGCATTTGTAGGTGGAATGTGTAAATAAAGTGGATTTCTTCAAGAATACTCACTCTACAAAGGCTCTTGGATGGGCTTATAAAGACTTTAGAGTTGCATATGTGAGTAGAATTCATTCCTCATTTTATTTACTATTTAAAATAAATTTATACAAATTACTAATACGATGTCTAACTTTAACAAGAAGACATACATGATATGGTCATAGCAACTTGGGCAATAGGTGTTGAACTAAATTCCAATGAATTGGGTCTCCCACATCTTGGAGTTTGAATATATTGAGTAGTGCTTTTGTTAATGAGTTAGATGATCCACTATATGGTTGCTCACATCACTCTTGCCTACATTTGATATTGGTATGTTCCTCTTGCAAAGCACTTTTTTTTTTTTGGTATTGAATAATTTTTTAGAATATAAATTTATATAAATGAAATTTAATTTATACTATTTTTTTAATTATATAATATTATATATAACTGAATTTTTAAATATTTAAAATTAAAAAAATTGTAAAGATTAAAAACAGAAAAGATTTTTCTTGGTGGATATTTCATCGACATAAGTAAAAAAAATTTCTTTGAAAAAAAAAGAGTTTTCTTGGCGAAATATCTCACTAGCAAAACTTAAGAAGACATTTGTGCATATATATTTTTTCTGTTGTAAAATGGGTTTTGATAGAACCAAACATATAATTATTAGTAAAAATTCTAGTCAAATATTTTTTATAAATTCAAAAATATGATTATTGACATAATTTTTTATCGTAATCTATTTTGATAGAAATAAAATATTCTTTACAGTGGATTTTTTTTGTAATAAAATAATTTTAGAAAAAAATTTGTCAGTATAATATTTTTCCATTAAAAAACCTTTGTCGGTGAGATAAAGTCGGTAGAATTTGACAGCCCAAAATTCTTTCAAGAAAAAAATTTGTCGGCAAAATATAAATTTTTTGTTGACAAATTTTCCTCCAATAAAAACAAATGTTTGTATATAGTGAGTAAGCATCACCTTACAACATATTATAAATATCACAATTCACATGTCAAAATAAAGAGGAACTTGGATGGGATCAAATGTAGAGATGGACAATTGATTGTTGTGATAATATGGTGAGGCATAAGGTCAATGAAAGTGGCACTCATAAGTGGGCTAACCTCCTCATGCAGACTTATTTTATTCATGGTCTCTGAGTTGTCTCTGACCAATTCAGTGGCAAATTGATGGATCATAGCCACATTTTACATTACTATAATCATCTTAATGAACTTTGATTACTTCAAACTCTATTCAATATATTTTTTTTTTATCTTTTGCTTGATGCATTCCATCTTTTAAAAACTATTCTACTTTTTTAAATTTTAAGTCATTTTTTTAATAACTTAAGTAGACTTTTAAGTTCCTACGTAAAAATTAAGAGAGAGTGTATGCTATACACAAAGACTAAAGGTGATGTGATCGCGATTGAGTTTTCTTATGCTCTATGACAAATTGATCGTCTACTGTTTTTTGAGGTAAAAGAAATAATTTTTCCTAATCAAAGGAATAATGTTACAAAAACATGGTATACGCTAGGCCAAATTTGTCGGTTGTTCAGGTAATTTATTGTTGAGAGAATTGTCATTGCCACACACAAAAACTCCTTCCCCTCTCTTTCAACTAATGTTGCTTGAGAAAAGGGCGGTGAGCGGCCGACGACCACCCTTCCCCTGAAACAGATAGAAGAGGAAGAAGGGGTTCATTAAAAAAATTCGAGTTCGAATTTGTTAATATATGGATTAGTGAGGGTAGTGTCACAAATGGAGAGGCTTAGTGAGTTCATGTCAATGAACCTAATATTGGTCGATATGTAATTAAAGCTGACCTCTAAAAGAAACAATGTAGATGAGGGTGGTGACATTCATAGACATCCACCACCACTTTGCAAATGGCCAACTTCCTTTATGAAAACTATTAAAATCCATCAAATCCAAGACTCTATTTAATAAAGCTCGTAGTCACATTTCACAGCCCATTTCCAGATCAACCTGACGTCTCAGTAGGGCCTTCCCTGTCATCCCAACTCGTGGAAACATCTCATTCAACTCCCCTCTCTCTCATCACTTCCCAAATTTAAAAAACACTCAAGATGGAGTTCTTGGTTCTTAATTTATCTCGAGGGGGTTGTAATTGATTTAACTTAGCTTTGCTTACATCCACAAGAATGATTATAAAAAGAGCAGAATTTTCGTTTTTTTTATTGAAGCTCCTGGGTGTGATTTGTGGAGACGATCTAATGTAACGTCTGGTTTGTTTAGACTTTGAAGAAATGTAGAATAATACTGGGCGGCAGCTCATCAAAGATGGTTTCAGATTTGTAAATTTGCAGTGATAAGAGCGAGGAGGATGCTGCCAAAACGAAGTCGGCGACATTTATGTAACCTAGTGGTGCGGCCTGGAAAGAAATTGGGATAATGCGTTAGCGAAGTGGAATTGCAGACGATCGGTCTACATTTTCTCTCGGCTTTTTTTTGAATTTACCCTTTTGGAGGTGATGCTAGATGTTGAGGAGGATTGATTGTCCAAGTGGCGTTGTTCTTGTAGACGAAATTCTGGAGCTTTTGGTGAGAAATCAGGATTTATCGAATTTAATTAACTGTGAACAGAAAACAAAGACGAAACAAACCCAGGTACAATGAATTTAAATTCAGAAGTTAAAAGAAGAAATTGAGATGTAAACATCATGTAGGATTTATCATCTCAGAACTCGATCACATCCAGTAGAATAAGATCATCCCCCCGACCCAAAATAATTAAATTTTTTAACACAGGAAGGAAGAAGAAGAAGCTGATGATGATGAAAACAGTGGAGATGCAGTCCCTGCGTTTGAATTGAGGGAATAAACGATCTAAAACCGGCTGAGGCTTCACCTCCGGCAAGTACACAATCGACCACTACAGTGGATACTGAATGAAAACATAATAAATATTTCTGTATAATAGTGAACACAAGGAAGAAAAAAGGGAATAAAAAACAAACGATTGATGATTTGATTGATAACCCTCATCGGATTCGAAGACAACAATCCAGCTATGCACAAGACCGGCAATCTTCCGATAAAATTCAAGCCAACACCGCAGAGAAAATCAAACTAACGCCGGCGAGATTTGGGTCTCCGGTTGTTGGAGGATTTGCCAAACACTCCACAGAAGCCGCAGGCAGAGACTTTCGGCGACGGCGGGTCGACAGCCGGGGAGACTATTCCGGTGCGCCAGCCTTTGCCTCCTCCGTTCGACCGGCTGCGCTCCATCATCCCAACCGACCCCACGCTGCGACTCGGCCTCAGTTCCCTAAACTCCACCTCTTCCTCCTTCTTCATTTGACTCAAATCCCCAGAGAGAAACCTGTCCTCCCACACCAACCCAGAAGAGCCCTGCCTCCTGAAAGAAACCGAAGACCTCTGCAGACCCTCCATGGCAATCCAATCCTGGGTTTTTTCTTCGATCGGCTTCTGTTCTTCAAAAGTTGCGGCTTCCCGATCAGACGCTTTCTTCCACTATCTATAAATAAAAAGCAGGGAAGAGAAGGCGACAAGAGGAGAACAACGGTATAAGCAGAGAATAGGGTCACTTCAGGGTATCTTCTTGAGGAGGAGACGACCGAAACCAGTGGCTTAAGGCTTGTTGGTATTATAATAAAATACGAATCGCCTCTGGAATGGTTCGTTTATACTGTAACCGTTGTGCGAGCCTCTTCGAAGTGTCTGGTTGCAGTCTTTGACTGGCTCGTCGGCGTTGATCAATCCTACGGTCAACAAAATGATTTTTTTCCCATTTCCCATCATTCTGACACTCATAAGCACGCCTTAATTGAGCCTTAATTAAGAAATATCCACGCTATTTCCAGCCCGTAAATGTTCATCTTCGTGGAGTTCTTCTGATCGGTCTTTCCGTATCTGCTAAGCTTCCCAGATTTGGGTTTGTTTCAGTTCAAAATCTTAGCAAAAAATCGTAAATCATAGTGGTAGACTTATGTATTTTTTCTATCCAAGAAAGAAGAAAGAAAGAAGAGATGAATGAGTGAAAGGAGAAGGAGAAAGAGAGAGTAGGAGAGGTTGGGTAAGAGAGAGGAGGGATGGAGAATTAGGTTAAGTGACGTCCTAATCCTCTCCTCAAATGTATTTATATTCATTAATGAAACAATAATTATATCATTACCATTTTCCCTAAGAAGGTAGAGAAAGGGATAAAAATCAAAGAGAAATTACATCATGCTACTATACTTTGTGCTTCACTTCTAACAAATACTATTAAACTTCAACATAGAAGGGTTCTCGGATGTAGATTGGGCCAGATCCCCGGATGATAGAAAGTCCATTTCTGGGTACTATACAATGGTTGGAAGAAACTTGGTTACAAAGCGAACCAAGAAACATAACGTGGTAGTACGGTTCCATGCAGAAGTAGAAATATAGAGTCATGACGCATACATTCATTGAGCTTCTATAGATCAAATCCTTTCTCATAGAATTAGGAGTCTATAAAGGATATTTTATGGACCTACATTGCGATAATCAAAGTGCTATCCATATCACTTTGAATTTGGTCTTCCATGAAAGAACAAAACATATTGAGGTGGATTGTCACTTTATATAGGAAAAAATCCAAGCCGACATCTTAGCCCTCAGACATATCTAATCACAAAGGACAAGTTGCAAACATCCTTACAAAGCCAGTCACTCATAAGATCTTATCCACTATTTGCAGCAAGTTGGACATTTATGATGTTTTCTTACCCCCAGTTTGAAGGAGAGTGTTAGAAGATGGGCTAAAACCCATATGACCGAGGACAAGACCCATACGTCCAAGAGAGGTGGCATGGTGGTAAATAAGAAGTTATCTCATAAAAATGACACAAAGATATAATTTATCAAATAGAATATGTCTACTTATGTCTTTTTTTGTGTAAAACTTATAGCCCTAAGAGCATTATAGACATTGTAACATCCTCTCAATAATTATAAATAGAGGCCCTTGACTTTCTCTCAATTCGTCCAAGCTCTCTCTTAAGTGCAACATAGTATTTTTATCTTTTGAATAAAAGGATTAAAGAAAGAGGAGACACGTAGGTCTTATCAAATGACACTGATTTCTCATTTTTCTCTCACAATCTTCTTCTTCTTCTCTTCGCATCTTGTTCTTCTTGTTTAACTTTTTACACTTTCTGCTAGTCTTCTCCTGTCCTCACCTCTGCAAGAGCACTTAAGATGGGTTTGTTTTTTCTTTAAATGTAAGGTTTTAAGTGTAGAATTGTATTTTCTTTATAAGAACAAGGAAGCACGTAGATCTAATCAAATGAGCCCGATTTCTCATTCTTCTCTCATCAGGAGGAAGACAATAGACCTGCCCTATATCAATATGCCTGCCTTAACCAATTCTTATTATCTAAGGAGGTTTGAGTACTTTAGGGCAAGTCAAGTCCAACCCAGGGACCCGATCCACTTCTCTAAAATTCGGGTCAGCCTAGTCGAATCATGAACCAACCCAATGATTCGAGAAACTATAAATAATTTTGTACATTGCATCCACCACTATGAAGCAGATTGGTTAGGAGTTGGTCCTCGCCTAAAACTGCACAAACATTGTAAAGCAATAGTTTTATAGGTCTTGTTGCATGCAGAACACACCAATACTGAGTGAACAAAGGGTTTTGATGGCTGGTTGTTTCCTGCCATGAAACAAATATGGCAAGCCATATGGAATTTCATGAGCTCCCATCACCAGCCAGTGTTAATGAGAAGACTCAGGGCAGGGATCAAGCTATCAAAGAGGGAAAAAAGCAACAAAAGCAGGCACTCAACTAGATGATACTTCCATATGGTAAACAAATTTGACAAGAACCCATTATGTTATAAAATTCATACTTGTAAGTAGTTTCCATGCCACAAACTATTTAATGATCTACATGTCCATATTTTCGACTGGCAATCGTTTCAATCTCTCTTGTTTTGAGCCCCTCAAACTGTCAATAAACCATGGATTTTTTTTAGCTAAAATACTTTACAATGACAAAGTTTTGTGTAGCCAGACAAATTTCAGTCACAGATTGGGCAGCCTGACAATCATAAAAAGTGCTCATTTCCTCTCGTACAACTCTTAGCTCCGAAGGGCATCCTAATTCGCACATGCCAAGGATCTAAGTGTGGAAGCTGTCACATTTTTCTTATAACCCATGCAAAGCTGGGGTTCAGCAAATCATTTTCGAGACATTAGGCTGATCTAGTTGAGAAACAAAACTTGCAATTATTTCAATTTGGAGCAAGTCAATATTCACTGAACGAACAAGGATGAGGAAAAGTAATTACCTTCTTTGTCTACTAGTAGAGGCTCCTCTTGATCCTGACCCTTCAGCAACACAAGCTTCAACTTCAGCTACCAGATGTGTCTCAAGCTTATGTCCTTTAACTGCTGTCTTTACTTTCCTCAATACCTGTTGTTTCATCACTCTCCTTTCAGCTGTGGATAAGTTTTTACATTTATCCATCCCCTTAACAAAACTTACAACTATACCCTGGAAATTACCCCCCATCTTTTCAAGTGTGACAAACTTCTCAACTACGTGTAACAAGAAGATCCGTTCCATGAACTGCTTGTTTCCCAACTGAACAAGATCCAGAAGGCAATGGGCACAGAGCTCCTTTGTCTTAACTGCTTTGCTATCAAGTGAGTGGCCTAGTCTTTCTACTAAGCCAGTTTGAAAAATACGAGCCGAAATAAGTGGCCCACCCTGTGTGAAAAGCATCTGATGTATTGTTGAATATGCCGACTCCTGCAACTCAGGTTTATTGCATTGCATCATCATGACTAGCGCATGAACAATGTCATATTCCAAAATTTTTTGAATGCATGGTTCACCTCCTGAGCAAACAAGCTTCATTAACACAAATGCAGCTTGTAACCTTACTTGATTTTGTTCATGGGAAGCATATTGCAAAAGCACTGATAATCTTTCCACCAATGGGCTTTGCAGGATCTTATCTCGGATTGCAGGCTCGCCTGCTCTCTCCATTATAGGAATGAGCTCCTGCATGGCTTCTAAACAACTCTCGTTATCTCTTTCAACTATCTTGTGCACAAGATCTTCAAAAGATTGGAGTTTCAGTGAGAATGGGATGTTTCTCTCAGGTAAAACAAACCTCTCCAGGGTAAACCTTGCATGCCAGGGCAGAAGACTGATTGTCCCAGCTCGAAAATGTCCATCAGCAACTGAGCCACCCAATTCATAAAGTGTCTTCAGCATGATCATTGCATGGTGCTGGGACACGTCAGATCCCACCTCAAGGAGTCTGACAAGCTTCTTATCAACACCAGAACTATACATTTTCTCCACAGCTTTTGATTTTCCAGCCTTGGTCAAAGACATCAGCGTCATGAAGACACTCTCATGCCATTCCTCTGAATTAGGCACCAGTAAATCTGCCAATCGGTTTATGGGCACACTCATAAGAATTTTGTCCACGGTTTCAGGGCTTCCACATTCTGATAACCTAGCAAGAACAGCAGAGACATTGGTTTCAATTACTGGATCTTCAGATGCCTCCAGTACAGCCGTTAGCTTGTCTATCCCACCCATATTCTCAAGAGGTAGAACATATTCACAATAGTCATTTCTACTAAATATGTTACTAATGGCCTTAGCAGCTGAAGCAATAATATCTGGTGATCCCATTGAAATCAGACGTACAATTCTGGGACCTAGTATATTTCTGAAACTTGCACTGCTAGCCTCTAGTTCGGGAATGGATTTACTAGCCATGAGAGCATGGTCAATGGCTTCTAAGGTAATTGCCACCTGTTTCTGTTCTAATTCATCTAGGAAAAATTTCATCTTCTGTTCAGCAATTGCTGTAACTGTATTCTTGCCAAACACAAAGAGCCATGGAGCAACAGATGCAGAGCATTCAGCAGAAGCCTCAATGAGCAGGATATTGATGGCATCATTTACTTTGGTATTTAAATAGAGCGAGACCATGTCATGGACATGGTACATAGGATATGACTCAGTTTTGATCAATAGAGAGCCTTCAACAAGCTTACAGATTACAAGAGGAAACATATCGTCTTGACCTAGGACCACCCAAAGAGCTTCTAGACAAGCTTCAGGAACAGCTTCCACCCATGAGATTGCTGCAAGAACTATAAAGAGCCTTCTTGAGTCTTCAGGCATGGCCTCCAAACTGAATTCAAAGGACCCAAAGACAGTTTCAGTTCCTTTCTCATTCACATAGGAGACGGGGCCTCGCGCACATGTAGCATACGTAGTAAGGTTGGAGATGGCCTTTATCCACTTATCAGGACTGGTCTCTTTCCTGAGGGCCCTACCCATGACAGCGACTGTGAGAGGATGGTGGCCGCAGCTTTCTAATAATGTCTCTGCAACACTCTGTAGGATAAAAAGTACAAGGGTGTCAGTAATTCTTGGAGAGAGGTTGATAACCCATAATCTATCTGAAAGATTGTAAGTGAAGTTCAAGACACTGTAAAAATGTGGAAGATATACCAATGGATAGTTAGGTTAAAGAGAGAGAATCAGAGAGACAGGAATGTGAATAAAAAGTAACAGAATATTTTTCTTACATCTATTGAAAGGTTTCATAATTTGGCTATCCTACAAGGAAGATCTAAGGCAATTTGAGCAGTTTGCAGCACAAAAAAGAAAAACATCCACATTCTTTATTAGAATATCTGAATTGGCATTGTATTAAAGACTTCAATTTTCTTCTAACTTTCTTCAGCCAGTGACTATCTTTTGTCAACTTGTTAGACACTGATGGCAAAGATTAGCATGACATCACCCACATGGGTAACATCTAGTACTAAGTTTCCATAAAGAAGTAGAAAAATATAGATTAGTTAATGCTTGCATGTCATCAAGAAATTTATATATGCGATGAAATTCTAAAAATCATATGCCTATAAGTATATTTTGCTACTCCACCCTTTGGATATCACCATACTGTTAATGAAGCATGTCAGCCAGAAAGTTACAATGAAAAGAGAATTAGAAAAATCACTTGCCTACAAGTTCCACTTGTCATATTTTCAAGTAGGCCTGTATTATTGTACCACTTTCCAGAGAGTTCATAGAGAACCTCTCCTTCCAGTGTAGAGCAATGCACACAAATAACTAGTCATAAGTCATTTTTTTTTCTGACATATGCACACTGCACACAATACACCTAGAAAACCATCTTGTGGGTATAGAGTCAAAGGCCCAATCTATAATTTTATGTAATTCTATTTTTTAGGAAACAAAATCAAGCATTAAGAAAAAAAGAAGAAGAAGAAGGTCAATGCTATCTGTAGATTAAATTAACTCAAAATTGAAAGTGAAAACCACAAATTTTAGGAGCATCATGCCACCAGCAGTCATGCTTTATGTATGGGTGCATATATCACTAAAATTTCAGAGTAACTAGGAAGACAAGCAAATATCACAAACTTTGTTATGACCCTAGATTAAAATGTCTAGAGAGGCCATGTCAGCCTCGAGAGATAGGTAGAGCCCAATAGGATCAAGACTTAAAAAGAGATTCATACAATAATATTCAAGTCAAGTAAGAGAGTCCAAGATGGAGTAGATCGCCAACAAAAAGGAGAAGACAAGTGGCGTCAATCAAGAGGGGCAAAACTGTAAAAAATACCATAAAGAAGTGGCACCAACTATGCAGGGCTAGAAGAGTCAAGGAACTCATCAGGGACAGAAATATCCAGAGAAAACTTCAGAAAGGGGCACCAACTGGGGGTAAAAATGTTAGAAAAAGAAGATTTTGGAGACAAAAAACTCTTAATCTCATGTAGAAAAAAGAGTAGCTTCAGTCCTCAATCTATAAATTTAAAGCTCAATGAGCCTTGTGATCATTCAATTTCAATAAAAAACCTCTTTACCTAGCTTCGGCTAACCCCTATCAGCTTCAGCAAACCCTTAGACGTTTGACCAATGAAAAAAAGGTCTCTAGGTGGCTAACCCCAATTCGAGGGTCTCTATCGACATATCAAGTCTCGCCAACTCAAGCACTGTCCAAGGAAGATGGCCCTTGGCGAAGGCACGAGTCCTTAGCACTACTCTTTGCCCTAGTTGCCCTCTATGCTATCCACCCAAAGAGAAGATCCCTCTGGCAAAAATATTTATCTTTGGTTCTACTTTCCAACCATTCCATTACTTATAGTCCTTTTTATTCATTACCTTAGGCACCCTTCCCCTCCAATAGTCCGACTAACCCTCGGGCAGCACCTAGACCTCCCCATTCATTCATGAGTTTTCCCATAACTAGCGAGCCATCCTACCCAAACCATACTCTAATTAACCATTAGACTACATTTATCCATTCATCTCTTATCAACCCTTGCACATCCTACCTTCTCTAACCTCTCCCCACATCCTCTACCCCAAACCCAAGAAATCCACATTAATCCCCTCTTTGCCAATCTACCTTAACCCAACCATAAAATTCTAACCTAATCCTACCCACCCAACCTGAGTTATGTAGATCCATCTTTCCGCACTTCAAAATAAAGTTAAGAGTCTCCAACCTATTTCTCTAGCCTCTAAAGCTCTAGCAAGAAACCAAGATTGTAACAAACTTAAAATCCAATCTCACTACTTGAGTAATTAAGATAGACAAAAATATTCATGCATATTGTGGAGCTCTTCATCTAGATTTCAAGAATCTTATGACCTAGGGACACATTATAACAAGTATACTTCATTGTAGAATTGAACATGATCAATATGACCATATACCAAAATATTTTAAGAAAATGAATTGTCCTCATGATGTCAAATTCATGCAGAGCAGTTCCGCTATGGTACTTGACAAATTACAATCTGCAGTTTAAAGAATTCTCTCAGTTATTGCGTTAGATAATATAAATATAAAGCATGCTTAGGAGCCAACCCTACTCAAATTCATATTGAAAACACATTTTATTACTTTTAATCAGCCTATCATACTATGGGTTTCCATAACCAATACACCTAATTTTTATTCTTATCTTCTTTGAAATATCTTAAAGAACCATATCCAAGAAACTGGTTACAAATTCCAGCATCCATGAAAAAAAACAGTTTAGACTTCATACATATCCCAAAGGTGCAAGAAAAGGAAAACAGAAATAACATTGAATTAGCAGATAAAAGGGGAGAACGAGAATAATTATTCCATACCGGCAGCTCGATGTAACTAAGCAAACTGTGATATAGAAGAATTGCCCTGCTTATCTCCCTAATGTCCTCTTTGCATATTTCCACTTTCTCCGCCTCAGTAATTTCGTAAACTGCTTCATTTCTTGTAGTAACCAAATACCTGCAATCATTGTCATAAAGTTTTGCAAATCTTTCGACGATATCTTGCTCCCAAACATCATCGAGCACTATTAAAATGCTTTTCCCAATCAAAGCCTCTTGAAGTAAGCAACATACATCTTCAAGATCTATACCTGAATCATCCCCTGTTTTCTTTCTAAAACCAATTTGCACAAGGAACCTATATAACTTCTTCGCTAATCGTTTGTGATATTCAGTTTTGCCATTACATGCTGCCCTGCTACACCACTGTCCAAATCCTAATTCAACTGCTCCATGAATAAACTTTCTGGGTGGGTCTGATGCTACTTGACGAGCCAAACATGACTTTCCAATACCCGATAGACCAACAATTAGAACCACACGGTGTGATTCATCTTGTTCTAATAAACTTTTCACATAGTGGCACTTATTTGAAGTTGGATACCCTTTTTCTATATTGATTCTTAGCAAAACGGGCAGACTTTTTGCTGTAGATTCTATAACTTTTTCAACATCCACAAACATTTTTTGTACTTCAAGCCACCAGTTCAAGTCATTCTTCATAGACTGAACCAATTTTGAGAGGGGATCACCTACCATAGAGAGCCACACAACTTTAGCAAAATTTTTTGCCCGACTCTTAGAAACAATTTTTCTCACCTTAGTAATGTTGGGATGCAGCCTCTCAATCAGCTTATTCAGGCTTTGGATTTGTTGCTCTAGATGAGGGTTGTGAAGTTTGTTAACATGTTTTTGCTTTATCCTGTGTGATAACTTCTCAAGCTCAGATACAAATTCCTCTAAATTCCTAATTTTCATTGGAGCTTCGTCAAGGTTTCTTGAGGCTTGTTCTAATGCACCAACAGCTCCTACCATGCTAGAGACAATTTGGGTAGCCGCAGATACAACTTGCAGAGCATCCATTATTACTCATGGACAATAAATCGGCATATTGTGGGCCTGGCTATTTCACCATCGGATAACTGAACCCAAAGTAAATCGAGGCCTTATTCTTTAAGGGAGAAACGATAAATTAGCACATTCTACCGTCCATCTTAAGAATTAAAGCACAATCAGAAACCATTCTTTCTAAACCAAAACCCAAATTTTCACCAGGACTGCAATCTGAAGCCGTACGGCTCAGTGCCTCCTCAGCCAAAAATAAGAGCGACATATCAGCATCAGATGGCATCAGATCATCCACGTTAAAGTCAGGAACGTCACAGCAACGATCACCTTCTACAAGATGATTCATAACAACTGAAGCCCAAAACCCTCCATCCGGCTATCCTCTCATCATTAAATATCTGGGCACAACACTTTGAAAACCAGAAGGCGAAGTCCAACAGCCGCAAAGTATTGTGAGAATGGAAGTCCGTGACCCATTGTGTCGAAACGCGCCGAGGTATATCATGACCAAACAAACATCCACTTTCTCGGGCATCAGACTCCGGGTGTTGTGAATTCCACCCGTATCATCTAACAACTGTACGCGGTTGACAAAAGCATGTTCTTCCTGAAAGCGAATAGAAATTAAGAGACCAAAGTACAAATATTCGAATAAGTCGACTTCTAACCTCGGATGAAGACGTCCTAGGAAGCTGCAAGTGAAGATGATATAGCAAAGAGATCCTACAGAAAAAGCCTCATTTACTAAGCCAAAAGAATTATGCAAATGCAAACAGCAGAAAACGGAGGAGCCAAGAGAGAATTCACTCTGTAGCCTCAGTGCTCACAGGTCAAGTGCGCCGATCTTCTGCCTTCACTTGGCTGAACCAAGATGCAGAACGGCAAAAATGAAAATGATAAATTACGAGACGGGATCTCTGAATTATCTTGGGAAAATCTAGGAAGCGCCGATCACTCAGGGATAGGCTCCAACAGACTAAGAACGCAATGATTAAAAAAGTCAAAAGTTGACCGAATCTGTGTCATTAAGTCTGCTTGCAACCCCTAAAAAAATTTAAAATAAATAAAATAAAGAGAAAGACAAAGAAAATAAGAAAGAAAACCAAAGAAACCATGGTTGGATGCACAAGGAAAATAAAAAAAAATTAATTAATTTTTTTTAATTCAGCCAAGTTGAAAAATTATCAATGTGACTTCATTCTGTGCAGAAACTATATCTGATTTTTCAACCACAGGGCAAACTATGAAGTCCACAAAGAGGAAAATCGATCATCGATCTGGCGAGGAAATCATTATGTTTGGTGCTTCCTAGTATGTGGTAATGGTAAACAGAGATAAAGATTCCTACTATTTACTATGACTCTTAATAAATTTCCGTTTGTTCATAACAACAATAACAAAGATAAGAACAAATTTCAAAAAGTTCAAATTGCTCATACCAGAAACAATACGGAACAATGCAGAAAAATAATGTTGAGAGCATAGTTGTAGGGATCATACTGGGTTTATTAGTTAGGATAGAAGTTTCTTAACTTGGTTAGTCATTTTATCAAGAACTTACACCAAATTTTCACTCAACCTCAGAAAAAGTATGTGGGCCTCCACCCAAATCATTTTTGTGTAAGTGCCTGAAACAAGGCCGACATGTGAGGAAGAGTGTTAAACAATAGTTTTACTTGGATCAATGAGTAGAAACATTTGAGATTTATTAGTTAAGGAAGAGGCTCTCTAGTTTAGACAATCATTTTGTTATGAGCCTTGGGTAATCATTTTGTATTGGTATAAAAAAATTTCATTGAGATAATTTCGATTATAATAAACACTTAAGTTACTAATAATATGCATTAGTATGACTTAACAACACAAAAAGGCCCAAAGGAAATTTCTAACAGCGTATTTGTTTGATCAATAGAAAACTATCACAATGGCCCATACAAAAAGGAAGCAAAAAGCTTATACTGGAAAATACACCATTCAAATAGCTCAACAATAATTGTTTGATTAAATCGGAGAGAAAACTCACAGGAAGGCTCCATCTAGGGCAGTGTCTAAATGGCCCATAAGGACCCTTAATATAGCAAGCAAGCAAAACTTATCCATCCAAGTGGCATAGAGCTAGTTGTTTGACTTGTAGGAGGACCACTCAATTGGACATTCGGATAATCTTCCATGAAAAGGCAACAAGAGGAAAAGAAGAAAATAAGCACAATAAAGAAGATCTAAATAATGAAAAGCATCGAGAACTATCCATTCAACAACCCATTTGAATGGTTTGGACCAATAAAGCCAAACACCAAGAAGAGAAGAAGGAGCCATTAATTGAAGACCGTGTGTGCAGTACACAACCTTTCGAACTTAGTTACAAAATGAGATTGAAGGCTTCGATCCATATCAGATAGGTCTTTAAATTCTATGAGTAATTTATTTGTGTGATTAGCAAGTTATTATGAAAGCTTTAAGCATTTCATCAAGAATTTTAGTCAAGATTTCACAAAAAAGTTCTACAAATGGAAAAAAAATGTCTTTTTTCTAAGATCAACAATTCAACTTTTGAACATTATAACTTGTCTATTTTAAGTTGATTTTGCCCCAAATGATTTCTCTCTCAACTCTTAAGGTTTCCATAACAACTCCAAAGCACTACCTTCTAGGTTTGTCCCTCATGAGACATAACACAATGCAATTTTTACCAAGCTTTTGCACTTTTATTTGCTAGTTTATGTAGAAATTCACATGGATCTTCATGGCAGAGTGAAAAGAATAGATAAAATAGAAAATATTCTTAGGGATATCAACCAATTTTATCAAGTTGTAGATCCTTAGATATTGTTGTACAACTACAACTGAAATACTTGATAGTCTCCCAATTACTTATTTTATTTGCTTCAACAATGGAATAGTGTTCATATGAGGCTCATCCACTAAGGAACAATTGGTGAAATTATTGAAGGATGTATTCTCTATTTTTTGCTTGTTTTTTCTATAACCTATGAAATTATTGAGTGTCATGATCATGCCCTTACATCTTGTAATTTTTTAGGAGTTTATTATAGACCATTTTTTTAGAAAAATGAAGCACACATCTATTGATAAAACATAGTTTAAACACTTTCATCACAATATAATTTCATGAGTATGAGTTCAACTAATGTTTATATTACAATCTAGAATTTAATAATCAATTGTTATTAGTTTATTAATCATCAAAGGTGGAAGAAACGATCACTTTTCCTGGAATACTTCTTAGTAGGATGATCAACATAAAGTGATTTTTGGAGGCGACCACCCTTCTCCACTTCAACCACTCTTCATGGCCTCTTCATGATAATTGTTGTTCATTTGTGGGGGGCTTATGGTGCTTCTTTGTCTTCCTCCTCTCGAGCACTGGCAGAAGAAAAGTCACCATGCCCAACTTGGTGATCTTGTAGTGGCTGCTCCTATGGGCATCATTCCCTCTTCATGGTGAGGTTGCAATATTACACAAGTGAACAACATCACCGACCTCACCACATCAACCTCTAAGTTCCTAAGTCTACTTTGTGGCATTTATTTAAGAGCATATGTTCAGTGAAAACCCCCGATTGACTCGAGATTAGGTCTTGATGAAGCAACCAACAACTCATTTTTTGCATGAGTTCCATGTCTAGTAGTTGCACCTGTTATAGTAAAAAAAATAGCTTTAATTAAACACCAATTCAATATAAATACCCATATGGAGTACCTTGCAAGCTTATGCAGATTGTACATTAGATACTATTGTGTTTGTGCAAGATGGTGTGCGTTCCCACTCCCTGAACAATTCTTATATCAATGTGTTTATAAAATGCATTTTCAATAGGATATGGAAATAGAATGAATGAGAGAATGATTAAAACTCCTCTCCCCTCTCTACAAGGGCCTTAAACTTGTCAATGAGTGTAGTCATTGTTACTTTGGACTCACTCCCAACAAGCCTCTAAAGTATCGCAGGGGCTCCAATATCCCCATGAACGTTAATAGACATACCGTGTCATTTTAACCCCAACACAATGGCCCCTAGGTTATGTCCCAATGATGGATTACGATGTCCAACATAGGTCTATTGCCCCAGTTAGGGGTATTCTATAAGAATGAATAAATGAAGTTTGGACTATTGCTTCTAGGTAAGGCAAAGTTGAAGACTCACAAATCGAGGTCATAATCACCCTCTTCCCCTGCATAAATAAAAAATGAAAAAAATCAATGCAACACAAGTAAACATATTCTTGGTAAGCTCATTGCTCTTGAGGGGGAGGCAGAGGGCACTTCCCTTACTATAGTTGTATCAATTTCTAGTTCATTCAAATGTTGCGAGGTGGCCGCTAGCTCTGCCTACATTGGCGGAATAGTATGTGGTATGGTTGAGTCATCATCACTTGACAACAACAACGCAGTGTGTGTTGGCCCAGGTGGTTTCTCAAGAGGGGATAAATTAAGATTTAGAATTAAAATTTTGGAGCTTATATGCAAAATTTAGAGTAGATGAAACAATTTAAAAGCATGCACCACAATACAAGACAATTTTTTTTTGTTATCGATGTTCCCCTAATGGTAGTCATTGCCTAGGAACACTTATTCGAAGAAATTTCACTAATAAACTCTATTGGTTGAAATTTTACATAAAAGAGATTCTAGCTCTCTTTTAAGCCAAGTGTGATGCTCAAAAACACAATTATAAATCTTTCCTAAAGATTGTACAACTAAACTTTAGCTCTAGCAAGCATTCCTTTCTAGATTCTAGGTTCTAGATCAACCTTGATGAGAAAAGTGAAAAATACAACAAGAAAAGGAAAATTACAACTTTAAATTTTGGAGAGAACTAAAACTTTTTAAGTTCCTAATATTTGACGCACAAGAGAAAAGTTGTTGGAGCTTTGAAATACTAGGATGCACAATGACTTTGATAGAGAATGTTGATTTTGTAAGAATATAGCACTATTCCTCCCAAAAATGAATTTATGAAATAATTTCAAGTTAAACAGTGGTTCAATGCAATAAATTACCCATAAATGTTGAAATTACTCTCCTACACAAGTTAGGAGAGGTGTTTATAAGTTTTAGTGCCAAACTAGTTATTTTTACCCATTTTTGGGTTCCCTAAGCTTGTTGATTGATCAGGCCATTGATCAACCGAATTCTCAATTTCTCGAAAATAGTTGGTTAATCGATGAATCCAGTTAGTAGATCGATCCTGCTAAATGGGGTTGGCTATGTAGTTCTTAGGATGATTGATCACAATGTAAGGTATGATTGATCATGCCTTATAACTCATAATAGCAGCTCTCAGGATAATCAATCACATTGTAGGAACATGCTTTATGTGCTCTACTAAACTGCATTCTATATGATCAATCATGCTATACGCCAAATTGATAGATTAGGTTTTAAGCATGATGATGATGTAGCTAAGGGGTTTTGCTAGTCTAAAACATTATAATGCATTGGTTAAACATGATTTCGAGAAATGACATACCCTAAAACTCCAAAGTTCTTGTGTACTTTACAATTGAAGTTTGGTAGTTATCCTCATACATGGCTAAAATTCTTGAGATATTTATAAACAACTTATTAGACTCTAGTATTCAAATCTTCAATTTTTTGCTTGCAGGTGCCCCTCCCTCTTGCCGCTGCTTGGCCTCAATCTTGCCCTCTCTCTCACCGTTGCTCAGCCTCATCGTCGCCCTCGACCTCGCCATTGCTTCCCCCCCCTCTCGCTCGACCTCTCACCGTTGCTCGCCCTCGCCCTCCACCTCGTCGCTACTCTCCTCCCTCTCGCCACTGCTCTACCTTACTGCCTCTGCTTTGCCTCGCTCTCCCTTGCCGTCGTGCTACTTCCCTCTCCTCTCACTACCCACTCTCTCAAAATTAAACCATGAATAATTTTATTTTTTGTGATTATTTTATTAATTTATATTACACTAAAATCTATCTTATTTCACTAATAAAACACCCTATTTATTTATTTATTATATTCATTACTTTTAGTACTATATTAAATTACTAATTTAAGAGTGATAATTAAGATATTATAAAAGTAAGAATTTGATAAGTATCTAACCATTATAAAAATAAACATTTTTGTTTAAGTATTCTATATTTTATAATCAATTAAATTAATTTTATTTTAACATGTAGCTATTATATTAGTTTAGGCTAAACTAAAAATCTATCTTATTTTATTAATAAAATACACTTTTTAATTATTTATAATTTTTATAACTTTTAATATTATATTATATGATTAATTTAAGAGTAATAATTTAGATATTGTAAAAATTAGAATTTTTAGACACTATAAAAGTAACCAGTTTGGGTATATTATTTGTTATATTTAATTAAATTAATATTTATTTTTAATTTTGAAAAGGTGCACTAACCCCCCATTACTAATTTTAATACCGCAGTCAGTTTGTAATTTTCAGTCATTGGAACGTAGAAATCCCAGAAAGGAATTCTGAATAGCGAACCAGGGTTCTACTTCCACTGTTCTCAAATGCAAGACAGAGCGGATACCCGTCAAAACTATAATCTTAATCTTACCTCCACAGCCAGCATCGACAGGGAGTACGTTTTGAGGACGACAGGCAGAAAGTCTCTCTCTCTCTCTCCCCCTCATGGCTTCAAAGGGATGGAAAAACAACATCCCCACCATCGCCTCTCGAATCTACTTCATCATCATCATACTTCAAGTTCCTCTTTTCAGGTTCGTTTCTGCAGTCCATTCCTCCCTCAATCAAGACACTGTATCATTTCTTATATTCTCGTAGATCTGATTTCTACTTGAACGGAACCCTATTTGTACGGGGTACTGCTTCATTTTCCGCTTCCAACTTTTTTTGGCAAAACTATGTCTCACTTCGCTTGTCGTTCTCACTAAGCTTAACTGTCTACTGAACAATTGGAGGTTGCAAGCGACGTCTTCCCAGTTGCTGCAGTAAAGGCCTTACTTTACCCTGGGGCAATAACAAGGGGCCTTATCTCCGACAGGACCATCCCAAAATGGGATAGCTTGCTAAACACATATAACCTCACAGACGTCAAAAATGCTTCCCCTGTAGCAGATCTCCAGCGCCTTGAGGTTTTCTTCAACCATATGATGATACCCTTCACTCATATTTTCTTCACTTTGAGTTCTTCATTGCTCCAAGGTTCTTTTGAGGGTAATCGGATGCAATGATGCTCTCTTAACAGGTACTTGCAGGGAGCTATTTTTGCGTCGCAGGATCCTTGCTGGGTCTGTTAAATCCAGGGAGGATGACCATGTTTGGCTCACTTTTGGTGGTCTGAGGCCTCATGAAAGAAGGTATTCTTGGGAAACCTGTAAACACAGACCCTGCAACGGCAGTTTATATGTACCCAACCATGCTAATTGCACTCATCTGTGCCTTGTCTTCAACTATAATGTAAAGAGGGCAGCAACCAGAAGTAGTGCAGCCCGGCCTATTCCAAAACCAATAGAGCGATCTTCAAAGTCGAAATTGAAATGAATTTATTAGGATTTGATGTTGAGTTTTTAATTTTACTCCACTGCTTTTTAATTTTTTTCGTGTTCCATTTGCACAGAAAGTTGGCCATTGGCAATCTCAGTTCTGATTTACAAAAAAACTATCAGGTTCAAATAGCAAAACTAACTTATCTTGCTTCATCGACATCGGCTTGCATAGAATTGATTTGCATAGAATTGATGGCTACTGATCAGAACTTGTAGACCATTTCTTCTGTGTATCCGAGCTCTTTGAGAATTCCCAAAAGCTGCAAACCATAAGAAAGGATTATAAGGATCCAAAGCAAACAAGCAAACACCAGAAATTTAATGAAATACCAGTTGGGTATACCTCGCCCTGGGATCGGTCTTTTGCCTTGTCTCCTGAGATGTGCTTCATCATTCCGGGAGGCCCGCAGACCTAGAGAAATAATAAAGCATAAGACTGATGCATCGCCCTCAAAAGTCCAACCAGCAGTAGAGTGCAATTTTTAAGCGACAGACATGATCAGTAAGTACTCTGTATCATTATGAGAATGCAGTAGGAAATTTCAACTTACTAGTATAAGTGTGTCTTCACTGGGACCTGGTAAGCCCTTCAATGCCATATCCTTTGAAATATAACCAGCTCCCCCTTTCCAATTCTTGGACGGGTTATCCACTGTATAATGTACCTGAAATTTTCATAACCAATATTGCTGACTAAGGGACAACAAGAAACAGTATTTCCTTCCCATAAAACAAATTTTTTTGATATCCACAAAAGACAGGATTACTCAGAAATGTGGCCAACCATACCAAAGGACAAAGAAAATAAAAGACCAACCTTGAAATTAGGATGCTTAGCAGCAAGCACGTCAAGCTTTTCTTTAAGCAGTATATCACCAGGAGATACATTGGCATACAGCAATGATACCTGATGAACAAATGGTGAAAATTCATGGAGGCATAAGGTATAATTTGCCTAGTTTGGTTAAAGATGATGGGATTGAAAAAAGTAAAACACATAATAATACTCTTACTTTTCTCTGCAACTTCTCAAGATTACATCGCTAATTACAATTTTCAAAAAGTTTTATTGAATCAAGGTAGTAGAGTTGGTCACCCAATGATCCTTGTAACCCTCAGGTCATTAGGCTGTCAGGTATATGAAATTCTGGATAACTTTGCAGAGGAACTTCTATATATAAATAGCTAGGGTAAGTCTTATTGTAGTTACCTTGGAAAATGTTACCCTATTCTTGCATTCAACTAGGATATGTAAAGGAAAATACCTGAGTGTTGTCATCTGGATTCTTGAGGATAGCTTCAATAACTTGCAGCATTGGTGTAATCCCTGTCCCACCAGCAATCTGAGAGTGAAAATTTTCCTCAGATCAGCTCAAGCTCCTCAAAGCTAATTATATTTCTCAACAAGGAATGCTAGAGTTGTCCACTCTTAATTTTTATTATAAAGTAGGAAACAGAGCATTGGTGTCTAGGCATGCAAGTTTTACCATGCCAATGTGCTTTTTCATATTGGGGCTATATCTCAGCTTTTCAATTGGCCTGTGAAACACACAAATGGTCCACAAATCAAATCCCTAATACTTTGGAGAGGAAAACTACAGATGTGTTACTTACCCTTTGACTTCAACCATGTCTCCTGGTTTTAAACTTGCAAAGTGTTGACTCATTTTTCCTTCAGGATAAACCTGCAATAATTTGCATGATATGACAAAAAAAACTCGTGCATATGTTAGTGGAAAAAAGAACAAAAGAAAATTCAACAGTTATTGTTTACCTTGATTAATAAATCAAAATATCCCTTGGAATCTGGATCTGAAATAGGAGTGTAGCAGAAATGCAAAAGAAGAGAAAATTCAGCTAATCATAAAGATCTTTGGAAAGATCTTAAGAGTGTATTTATCATTTGAGCAACTTTTGTCAGATAAGACAGTCAATACAGCAAAATTGTTTCCTGATCCTTCACCTTGGATGAGGAAATATTATTAAACATCAATTTTACTTCCTCTCAAACTTCCTTAATAAAATCTCTTCTCAATGTGTTAAAAAATAAAAAATTCCTCAACGAACACTGTTCTTATCAATTTGTACTTGTAAGGGATGTCTTCCCCAAGACAAACTGATGCAGCCATAGAGCACAAGAAGGTGGACGTAGGCAACCTAATCTTTTAAGAAGCTTAAGGACATCTCATGCTCAATCAGACTAGGCAGAGCATAAGACCTGATTTGGGCTTGGGTATCGGCTTTTTGGCATACAAGGATGAGCTCAGGATCTTAAGATACTTCCTTTCCAGTACTCAAACCTAGTTCTAAACCAATCTTTGATTTTTGCCACCGCTTTTGACAAGTAAAGAGTCCAATTGATAGCACTCTTGTTCCATGTATCACAATAGTAAACTCAATACACTATCATCTTCAGCCATCAAAATGGGAACTTCTACCGATCAGCACAGGCCCACGGATGTCATGTTGCACTCACCTATCAGAAAACTTCCATGATTTGTAACTTGCAGTAAGTTGGAACACACACATGGAGGCTAATTCTTCTTCTTTTCAAGTCTTTACTCAAATTAAGATGTGTTCAATGACCTAAATAATTATCTACTGCTCTCGTTAGAAATTTCTTATAAACACAAGTATGAAAAAAGATCTTGATCCATCCTTTTGGTTTTTGGCATACTTTGGTTCGTGAAAATTCTAATGGAGGCTTCAATGGGAAGCCACTATAAGTACCATTCTGAATCAAATTCAAAGTGAAATACAATTATGTTCATCTTGTTGTTGCTAGTGGCAACCCTAATAGAACATATCTTCTTGAAGATCTTGCTTAATAAAAAAACTGTGCTCCGTAAAATGAAAGTATCAAAGACAGAGAAGATTGTGGAAGTGCTGCAACGTGCAGGACTGTTTTCTCAGGAGGATTTTGACCTCCTCCTTTCATTAAATAGGTCACTTAAGTGATTGATGTATACAATGATAGAAATGCCCCTCTAGGTTAACCTACTTATATCTCCTAGAGTACAAGACATAGAAACCTGAAATTTACCCTAACATCCACCAAGAAAAACTATCCTACTCCTACAGGGAGGACATGAATGTAAAATAACTAAATTACACTTGATCCTAACAGCTTTAACACACCCTCTAAAAAGGAGCATATATAACTAGTCACAAAAATTCCCATGATATTGTTTTCCCAAAGCTTTGGTAAAAAATTACCAAGTGATCTGTAGTCTTGTTATACGAAATGACCACGACTCCACTCATCACAACATCTCTAATAAAGTCTACCTCAATATGCATAGTTCTTTCATGAAATACATGATTGCTTGCAATGAAGATGACAATTTGATTATCACAATATATCGCCATAGCGTCTTTAGCATGAAAGTCCAATTCTTTCAACACAGATTTTACCCACAAAAGTTCATTAACCATATAAGCCATCGCTACATAATCAAACTTTGCACTTGAATGAGCAACTACATCCTATTTCTTGCTCTTCTAACTTATTAAATTACCTCCAATATACACACAATACCCAAAAGATGATTTTCTAACCAACTTGGACCGGGAGTAATCAACATCTAAATATATGTAATTTGCAAATGACTACGGGGCTCATACAATAGTACCTTTCCTGCCGCACCTTTCAAGTATCTCACTATTTGCAAGGCAGCTTCTAAATGAGTTTTTCTTGGGTGTTCCATAAACTTGTTGATCATGTTCACTACAAAAACTATATCAGGCCTAGTAACTATAGCATAATAAGTTTGCCTACTAACCTCCTATACATGGTCTTCTCTCTAAGCTCATCATTGTCCTCATGAAGATTATGATTAACCTCTATAGAAGTTTGCGCAGGTTTAGCTCCTAACAACCCATACTCATGTGGCATATCAGACACATACTTTCTTCGGGTCAGAATAACCCCTACTTTCCTTCTCGCTACATCTCTCCAAGAACATATTTAAGTGTTTCTAGATCTTTGGTTTGAAAAGGATGCATCAGATACTTTTTCACCTCGTCAATGCCATTTTTGTCACTATTAGATGGAACTATGTCATGAACATATACAATCAGAATCACAAGTCTATAGGACCACTTCAGCACACATAAAATGATCACAATGACTCCTCTGAAAGCCCAAGGACATCACAACCCAGCTGAAGTTAGCAAACAAAGCTCAAGGACTGATTAAGAAACTAAAACAGTGAAGACGTACCTGATATGTGCATAGATCCATTAGAATCAATGATCCAAAAAGAAACTGGACTTGCATAGAATGCAGACATACTTGAACTAGCCATAGTAGCTGTAACAATAGGAACATTATGGCTTAAGAATGATGAGGTAGTTGTCAAATGGGCCATGCGTTGAGCAAGCTGTTGAAGCTCATTAGGCACACCAATACCAGTAGTTGAGGCTTTCCCATCTTGTGTAACACATGAAATAGCCCAGGCATGCTTTCCATACTTATCCCAACATAGGTCTGAGTAGAGACTGGTATGCCCACAATGATCACTCTTCCTCTCACTACTGCCTTTACCACAACCTCTGCCATCGCTACAGACATCACTGCCTTGACCACGACCACCCTGCCTAAGCCTGTTGGTGATTTATGGGTGATATTGTGTTTGCTGAAAAAGAAGCACAGTTGCCTCTGTATCTTTTTAGATCTAAACACTTCCACTTCAACTTGACTGACTCAAACATCAGTTGTTGCAAGAATCTAAGCTCGAACTACGTCACAGTCTGAAACCCAACCATCTAGAAATTTAGTAACATATAATTCACCTTTTTTCTCCAAAGATCTATTTCATTAGTAGTAACTAGGTGATAAATTTCAATCTCCTGTATAATCCCTTACAGTTCACTGAAATAGTCCACTACATGTCTATCTCCCCTTTTCAAGGAAAATAAATAAGTGTATAACTGATATACTCTTGATAAATTGCTCTCTTGAGCATATAAGGGCTAAGGACAGTCCAAATTTGTTTGGAAGTCTCACAATTCATGACATGCCTTTTAAATTTCATATCCATAATATTGAGCAACTAGGTCATAATTGACTGTCCTCTGCTTCCCAATCATCTGTAAGTAGTTTTGGAGGATCATCCCTTAGGTATTTGGCTTTCTTCTTTGCTTTCAAGTAATTTTTTACAGATCTGGCCCAACTCAAATAATTTGCACCACTTATCTTCTCTATAATAACAACAATTGTACTTTTCCTTTCTGAATGTATATTCATTGAGGAGACAACTTCGGCCAAATCAGACATGATTACCACTCAAGGCGCATCAAATAACTCACCGAATGCAGTTTAACAATGAAATTCAACCAAGAATCAATTAAAAATAAATAACCTGTGCATATGGTATTGGTTCACATAGGATGAAACCTTGGGGCATCTAAAAACACAACTGATATGATGACACTGTTATTATACTTTAATCCAAGTGATTCAGCAGTAAATGAAGTCAATTAGGGTTGACGCCACCCTGATGATGATGACACAAACAAACTCCAAGTCTGGAAGGCTTGCACAAGCATATGATTAGGATAGAGAACCCAAACAACCTTCTAGGGGCACAAAAAACTCATAAAGCTGTTCAATTGATAGCACAAGCCATCAATCTAAAGATTATGGCACAAAACAGGTCAAAAGGATCTAACCTTTAGCTTCAATCAACAGAGAATTTGAGAAATATTCTTCCTAGAGACGGCACAAATTTAGAAAAAGAAGGGAGGGCAGTTGCAACGTTACCCCAGATGGATCTTTTGCTTTGATACCATGCACAAGTGGTAAAGAAAAGTGAAATAAAGGAGAAGAGTGAAAGAAATCAAAGAGAGAAGGGCTTAGAATTGCTGCAATGTCTGACACTGTTTTCTGAGGAGGATTTCGACCTCCTTTCATTGAATTGGCCAGATGTATACGATGACAGAAATTCTCCTCTAAGTTAACCTACTTATATCTCCTAAAACACAAGAGATATAAATCTGAAAATTTACCCTAACACCCACCATAACAAGGTAAAAACTATCCTAGAGAGAGAATACATGTATGTAAAATGACCAAATTACCGTTGATACTAACACGTTTAATAAACCTGAACTCAATGTCCATCTACATTATCAATCTTGAAAGTTTTTTAACAATTTGGAGGATTTTGAGATCTTATCTCCACCATTTACCTATTTCGAATCAGCCATTGCTATTTGAGTGACCAATATTGCACAATGTGCAGAATACTAGTATGGATTAATGCAACTATTATATGAAGCTGCAAAGTTCTTTTTTTTCATGTTTAATTTTGGTCTTTTTACTTGTCCTTTTGTCAACACTTCATCTAATTGGTTATACCGCACATTCATTGTTAGACATGTGCTCCTGGAAAGAAACAAGTAAAGTAGAAGGACCACAGCATGCAGATAAATATGAAACTAACCAAAGGAAACAGGAAAGTGTATTAATAAGTGTTTTAGCTTTATAGTACTAAAAGAAGTGAGTTTAGGCTCATAGAATCTCCATTATTTTGCACCATAATAATCCAATTGAGCCAACTGTTATATTACATAAATTACATTAATAAGAAATTAGTTGAATTTCTAATTTCTGTCTATGATACGTCCTTAATTTGAGAACTGTGTAACAACCACTTGCTGCATATACAGAGATTAGTGGCGGGATAAGCAACTAACTCTATTTGAGAAGAGAATAGTAAGAAAGCACAGAATTTATTATTAGATAAGCTCTGATCTAATCTAATAAAAACACTTACGGGCGAATGACATATTTAGGTTTTCCTTCAGCATCTTCACCCAGCGGAGCTCTGCAAAGGGCATCAACACAGGTGCAGAGAGTATAACAAAGTAAACAAGATTCTCTCGCGGTAGAATAAAGGTAAAGCTCAGTAAACAATACCTTGTTAGAATACAGGATGCAACATCAAGACCCAATTTTGCAGAAGGGTCAAATGAAAACCTGTAAATGACAATCAAAGTTAACTATTAATAACAATTTTGTAAAACAAAAAAAAAATTTCAACTACATGTAGATTATGAAACAAATTACATAATATTTGAATAGAGCTACTTAAAGAATTTAGTTACTGATTTCATTTACCTGAAAAGGTGAGTATTGTGGCTGACTTTAGCAGTATCCTGAAGTTTAAACTCAATCCACTTCTCCGGGTTAAGTGCTGTGAATGAAATAAAGACAACTTTTATGAGCCAGAACCATACATATAGGCAGACAACATAAAGGAGTCACAAAGAGTGATTTACTCCTTTTTTTTTCTTTTTTCTTTTCTTTTTGTGTTAATGTGTCATCATGTAGTGGCTCTATTGTTGTTGATAGTAAAGCAATATCACTTTTAATTCAAAATGACAAACAGTATAGTCAGATCTAGAATGATTAATTTTGCCTTCATGAACACAACAAGTTGCAGGGTGCTATCTATTGCCCAAAAAATCAATACACATGGAATTTTTCACACTAGTCTACCAAGGTAAGACTTGATATAATTGACCCAAAAAGTTAACTCAGTTAAATTAAAACTAAGCATTCCATCTTCTGAGGGAACAAGAATTTTAAAATACAAAATTTCAAGGCAGCACCAGCTCATAAAACTCTCTGAGTCGAGCAGAAAAAGCTTATAGAATAAGAACAACAAGATTGACAACAAAAAAATCCACAATTTAAAACCATAGTAACTCAAGTTTGAGTCAGGAGCTCTATTGAGCTTTGTCATGGAAAACATACCTACTCTTCCAGTCACTTCATCATCTTTTTGATCCAGCTGAGCCTGTGAAATGTAGTCAGTGGTAGTTTAGCAGCAGAAAAACCACCTACCCCTAGAAAAAAGTTGAACCGAAATAAGAAAGGCTGTAGTGCACATCCTGATTAATTGGCTTAAATTGCAACTATTGAAGAGCATATATGGAAGTCTTACAAGACTGTCATAGTAAGAAGTCTCATAGAGCCAGAATTAACATGGTAGAGTCTTACAAGAATCTCATAAGAGGAGGTCTCACAGAAGAGTCTTAGTTAAAAATGTTTTAGTTATGCTAGTCTACTATTTATGTTTAATTGTTCAATTGTTTTAGGACTTATTTTTTAGTATTTAACTTTGGGCGTAACTAGGATAAGAGTAGTTTAATTGTAACTGGATTCTATTTGTTTCCTCTATTATAAATAGAGGCTTATTGTACTCAAATTACAACAAGTTAGTGAAGTATTTCTCTTTTCCTGAAATTCAACATGGTACCAGAGCGAATTCTGTGAGTTGACTTGGTCTATCCACAGAGATAATGTGATCCTTTTGTGAACTATCATCTTTAGTAGTTTAAGTTCATATTCTATTTTTTTTTCTTTCCTGTCCTAGCACCCGTTGTTTTCTTGGCGTTCACACTTTCATACTGAACTTTTCATATTGTAAATTATATATTGAGGAAAGATCATCGAGTCTACTTTCCAACCCAAAAAGAAGTTTGGCAATCGAAGTTTTGTATAAAGAGAAATTGATAATTGAACCAGCAAAGGTCGGACTGCAAGAGAGGTTTGAGCAACAGTAGAAAGCTTCAATTTTCGAGGCGTTTCATGCCATCAAGAACAAGACTTTATATAGAAAATTATATGTCAAAAGCTAGATTTTTATGCCTATTTTCTTATCTATCAAACCAATTCTCAATCTGAGTTTTCTAGAGGGAGATATCAATATAAAAAAACTCAATGGTCATGCTGGCCAAAGAAGAAAGAGTATTTAGTTCGACCAGATTATAGAGTCCGAAATCTATCAGATTCTTTCTCTCAAAAGAAGTAAATTTTATGAAAAAATATTACACTTGAATGAAAGGTATCAAATTCTAGTTTTAGAAGGAGAAAATTTCAAGTCAATTTGATCTATGTGTAAGGAGATATTTGCATTGGAGTCAACAACCTTCAAGCTACAAAATGAAGAAAATAAATAGGTCAAAACAGATCCAAGAACAAAGTTTTTTTTATGTCAAATTAGGTATCAAATTAAAGCTCTTTGAGTCTAGTTTCTTAAGCAACAAACAATTTGTGATTCTGATCTATATTGTTAGAGATATTGATATCAAAAGTACTAAAGGTCAGTTTTGCCAAAAATCTCTCATTTTTCCTATTTTCTCTCATATTATTTCCCCATGCATTGGCGTGAATTTAGTTTCTTTTTCTCCTAGAATCTTAATTGTTTAACCAAATTTCCCTTCTAATCAAAGCGTTTTGTTCAGAATTAATCACTCCATGATGTGCTCGTTCAAGGTATGCAAAACTTTCTTGCTTCGATGTTGTTTTCAAGTTTTGCGTTTTTGTTACTTGGTTGTGAATCTTACGCATCGTCAACTCCGAAAATTGTGGTCACCCCACAAAAAAGTTATACTTGGTAAAAAATATTAAGTTCTACCGTTATAGTATCCCCTAGTTTTTTTTGAAAAAAAATGTCATATTCTAAATTCATTTGGAAGTATGAGTATTAAATAGTCGCCTCCTTCTAGTTAAAGTTGTTTTCCTCTAGTATTTCTTTTGTTTATTTTCTTGTGTTTTCATCATTTCAAAGCAATGCCTAGACCCACTACCAAAAAAGTATAGGAGAGTGCCCAACATCTAGTTGAGTCAAGTCTTTTATTATTTACCCAAGACGTGATTTGTGTTTGAGCTACACTTAAAAAGTGAATAGTCTCTTTGTTAAGCCCTAAAGTTGGGCCATTTTTCCGCCTTTAAAATTAAGTGGAGTGTGTTTTAAAACTATGACCGTTTTGATTGGTATATGGAGACGGCTAGGAGTGAATTTCTTCTTCCATATCGTGTTTTGTCCAAGCTAGGTCTCTATGTCCTTTTTATCCCCACGTAAGGCGACGAAGTAGAAAAGGAAAAAGAAGAAGAAGTATAAGAAAGAGGTATTTTGTTTTACATATTGTGGTTATTTTTATGTGACCAAAATATTCTAGAAAGGGGGAGATCAAATGATGAAGATTTAATATCTATGAAAATTTTTAGCCAATGAAGATTGAAGATCAAGAATCCTTTTCATTGCAAGCTGAAATTATAAACTCCAACTTGACAGGGAGTGTTGAAGAGCAGATATGGAAGTCTTACATGACTCTCACAGTAAGAAGTCTCACAGAGCCAGAATTAACACGATGGAGTCTTATAAGAGTCTCATAAGAGGAAGTCTCACAGAAGAGTATCGGTTAAAGGTATTTTAGTTATGTTCGTCTTCTCTTTATGTTTAGTTGTTAAATTGTTCTAGGACTTATCTTTTAGTGTTTAACTTTGGGTGTAACTGGGATAAAAGTAGTTTAATTGTAATTAGATTATACTTGTTTCCTCTATTTAGAGGCCCATTTTACTCAAATTACAACTAGTTAGTGAAGTATTTCTCTGTTCCAAAAATTCAACAGGAACAGTTTTTAGAATGTTGATTAGACATGCACACAACACCCCTTTACCCCTACGACAGTTCAACCCAAGATATCACATTAGAAACCACCTCATGTTGTCTTCATGTTTAAATAGCATCAGCTTCTAATATGGATGGTTTATAGACAAGACAAGCTTCCAATTAATGTTACTGGTAGGTTAAGAAAAGCAAAGAGTATAGTATGATCAAGTTTATCACAGCCCAAACACAAAGTGCTCAAGTCAAGGTACATAAGCAGTGGAGGAACTCACGGTTTCTCCAAAGCCTGAAGCAAGAGCAAGAGACCAATCAGCATAGAATATCCAGTACTAGGACCTAAACTAAGTGAATCGTCAACTATTACAAAGTCATTAATCCATATATAGTAAATGAAAATACAATTCTGTAGTCATTCAAGAAATCCTCTTTCCCCCAATTTACTAGGTTTGCTCGATCCAAGGCTCTAGATTAACTGGATGAAGAATTAGTCAAGTGGCAAGGATCATGCATAAATTAAACCGGTCTGCTCTTTATTAGCAGACCAAGCATCTAGTGAAAACTGTGGGAATCAATACAAAGAAACTTGGAACTACTTATCTTTGCACCAGGAACTGTTTTGTACATTGAAACAAATATCAACCAAGTTAACACAGACAAAAATAATAATAATAATAATAACATAAAATAACAAAAAAAATAAAAACAAAAGTAAACCCAATAAACCAATCCACGTGTCCAAATTTGATGTTTATACTTTATGTATTGTAGCCGTGGGAGGTCCAGAGACTTAGAAATTTTACTCAAACTAAATAGATCCCTCATTATAGATCTTTACTGATTTTCAGATCATTCCATGTGGCAGCACCTTCACATAGCTCATGCTTACAGGTCCAAATCCCATTCTAGAAGGGAAAATTATTAGAATAAAAAAGACACCCTTTGAGGACTAGATAATCTCCTTGCTGACTTTATTTTGGAGAAGAAGGATGGCAACATATAGCTGAATTAATTCTTAGTCCCCATATTTACATATGATCCTGTTAAACTGAAGTGATACTAAACCAAATTGAATACTCCTTTCTTACTACAAACACAGTGGCAAATTTAGGAGACAAGGACAGACACTTCAAGTGCCTCATTACTGTCAAAAATAGGAACTTCGTTTTGTGCAACTAACTCAGCTAGAAATTTGGAGATAAGGTCAAACACTTAAAGTAACTCATATCCCCATACAATCTTTTTCCATGACTCAGTTCTCTTGCTCTAGTAGAACCATCTAGTTTCATAAGCACTGATATGATTAACTCCATGAACCAACAGAATTAACAGAGACAGGCCTCGTGGTTAGAAAAATCACCAAGTTAAACAGATATAATCCTACTTTGTAATTTTCTATTGTTCTTCATAAGAAAAGTTATTTTATGTCTTTTAATTTCAATTTCAAAAGTTTCACTGCAACATCCCTCCCTTTCAAAGACAATTAATACAGAGAAAGATAAAGGGTGTTTGTGCCATTGGACATACCGTCTCCAACTCCAACTATGGCTGATTGCATCCACTAAGAAGCTGGTAAAAGAGAAGCTTTATTTTCATTTTGTGTCATGGGTATTTACCAAAAAAAACTTGAATGATGGATACATATATTATCAAAAAGGTCCTCCTTCAGAAGGCAAATTTAAAGCATGGGCATTCTAGATATGTGGGAATTAAAGAATAAGTGGATTGTGAAGAAAAGAACATTTTTTTTTAAACGAAAAAAGAAAAGAACTTCAATTTTTTTCAATCATTCTGTCAGCTCACAAATGTGTGTTTCTCAAAGATCAAATAAGTTTAGCGTTCTTAGCTAGTAAGTAGTAAACGATGTCAACCATCATTCAGCTAGAAGATATCAGCCATCATCCAGGCAACAGTGCGCTAGATTGACACCTTTAAAAGATACCAGATTGTATCAAATGGCCTAATCATTACTTCTTGATGAAAACCAATCTTGTCTTGGTGAAAAGTGAAATCCAAATCTGACAACTTGCTTTAACAACAAAATCTCATTTTACAACACGTTCGTGAAAATACAAAGAAGAACTGACAAAATTTAATCAGGACACACGAAAAGATGGCATCACGTTTATAGCCCAAACCATATCAGAAAGCACGAACATCCAAGTCGAACACTCTGGTGCCGCAATTACATCAAGGTTACGATCATATCAACCTCAAAAAACCAACATTCATACTTTCATATAATTAAGAGCTCCGAATTTCTTATAATGAAAGTAAGCCCAAACCAAACTTCTTCATAATTCAAAATTTTAACAACAGTCTCACTAAAAGCAGCACATATCTACTAAACCCCGATCGACACATCTTACACGTCACCGGCATAACACAAAATCCATACCAAATAGCTGTAAAAACTTACCGTGTAAGGTGAAGAACAATAGAGGTAATACGTCATTCCACCGGAAAGAGCAGCCATTGCACGAAAAGGAAACCGATAGTTGATCTTTGACTTGGGTTGTTCTTTGAATGCATTTCCAAATGCAAGTGGAACAGACCTCCCGATCCTTCTGAAAATCAAAGCCATTTTAGTAACTGAACAGTAAAGCTGTCAGCGGGGGGAAGAGTGCAGAGGTTTAACAGAGCAAGCCCAGAACTGCTTCAGCAAAATTTTCGCTGCAAACAGTTTAATTAATAGCGTCTAAAAGTGAGAAGCAGATGAGAACACGCGATTTGACAACACCTCGCAATGCTTATCAATTATTATTTCTAAGATTTAGACCAGTCAATATTGTTTAGAAGTCTAATCATCTCGGATGAATGGGAATTCTAAGATGAACGATTTGGCTCAAAATTAGAGCCAGATTCTTGTCTCCTCGTCTGCCACTCTTCTGAGGTGTCTGGCTCAAAATTAGAGTCGGCCTAGAATATGCGTTGCTTGTTGGCTTAACAAACGGAAAGAATCTGCCATGTTACGAGTAATCAAAACTGTGTATGCTGTTAGAGGTGCATCAATGTGCTGCTGGGTAAATTCAATTTCCTCCAGCATTTTGGACAGGGATGGATGGGGAAGAGAGACATTAGAGACGAAAATAGAGGTCCTGAATTTTATTTTTTTTGGATTAATTTTCTCAATAGAATTTATGTCGCTATAGGAAACACAGGAAAAATTAGTTATAGTGTTCGTATTTATGTTAGAAATAAATTATTATTTATAAATAATAAAAAATAACTTGGTTTATTCTTCAATAGTTCCTTATTGGAGTAATAGAAAACAAAATTATTATCTTTTTTAATATTTTTTAAAAATAAGAAGAATCGTGGAGAAGAATCAGGAGGATAATGTTTCCAACACCACAAAACACCCTTAATTGTCATCGAATTGTAAGCGGTGAGCCTACAAGTAATTCGTGTCAAGTGATCTATAAAATGGGTCATCTCGTATGAGCGATCAATTGCGCTTTGAGGTTCCTGCTCGAACTTCTATTTCTAGAATAACAATCCAGTCTAGGTAATGAAATAATAGGGAAAGAAAACAAAAAATTTGGTACATTTGAAAACAAAAGTTTTCCAGCATCTGATGACTCAAAATCTTTACGAACAGGTAAAGATTTTCAGGTAGATGTGCATTTCCAGGAAAAATAGGGCAGTAATGAATCCAAAAAATGCATTTCTACCTGGAAATATTTTTCTAACTTTTCCAGAAAAAAAGGCACTAATAGGGATTAAGAGTACCTCAAAACTTGGAATTGCAAAACATCTCCTGTATGATCTCCTACGAGCTCTTTGCAGCCAATCTATCAATTTCCGTTGGAACTGAATACTGCTTAACATATGCCAATGTACAAAAAATGCCCTTCAGTTCTCAATACTTGATGACATGGTGGCGTAGCCAAAGTTCATACATGACCATGTGGAATGCATCAAATTTGACTGGAGGTGAATGCCATTCAAAGTGTTTCTGTATCTACAGAAGCATGCCACAAAAACACAAAATGAAAAAAGAGGACCTGGAGAATGAGAATATTAAAAAACCAACGTCTAGATTCAAGAAGCAAATCGCTTCCATGCAATTCCCCATCATTAGATGGCAAAACTTAAGGGAACCCATGGAAGAGAAAAGAAAATGAGAATTTGACCATTATTATTTCCCAAAAAAAGTTAGTGAAAAGGAAATTTTGATCATTATCTCATTTTCACTAGCTATTTTTGGGAATAATAATGGTCAAATGTTTATTTTTCTTTTCTAGAAGTTCCAAACAGACCCTAAAGCTAGAAAAAGTATAAGCTATATTTATCCAATGAATAAAATTTAATTCAAGTATTGAGTTTTTTATCAGGAAAAAACTTGAAAATATTTACCTCCACTAAATTTTTGTGCAGTTCAATGAACTTTTCATCGGATATGGACTTCAGAATTGACTTCAGCTGATATACATCACTCTCCTTAACTATCACTGCAAACTGTCTCCAGTTGAGGATGTCATTGAATGGCAAGTCGTAGTAATTGGACAATATTACTGCAAGAACATAAAACAAATTATACCAGCAGATGTAGTTGGAAAGACAAAGGCACCCAAAAAACTGGCCTTCTCTAAACTGAAAAATTGCAGAATGTTGTCACTAGCATGGTCATCAGAGCACATTATATACATACTAGGAAATGGATGTTCAGTATGAAACTATGGATATATCAGAAATAGATAAGCACTTGTACAATAAAGAAATTCAATTGGACAAAAAGAAGAAGCAAGTATTTTTTGGAGGTAAGATCAAGATCAAAGAACAAACAATAAACACCACCTGAATAGTCCTGTTGGACAAAAAGAAGAAGAAGCAAGAATTTTTTGGAGGTAAGATCAAGATCAAATAACACACAATTTTTAACATTCAAGAACTGGATGATTTAAGCATTATTTCAATGTTTTGTGGCTTTTAATGGAAAATAATAGAAGTATAAGCTGACCCCAGATCCATAAATAGAAGGACAACCAAGTTCTTTTTTATTATTTACTTATTTATCTGTGTTAGAAAATGTGTCCAGGGGTATTTTGGTTATTTTACTACTTTGGTGGAGTTATTTCTATATATAGTCTTGTTCTATGTATTGAATTATTGCTATGGTTTAATTTTCATGTACACAAGATACATAGATTGGGAGATATTAGGAGCAAAAGCATTATTGAGTAAGGGTATTTTTTGTAATTTCTTCAGCGGGGGTCGAAGGTTTTCTCAAATCTCCTCTCTCTCTCTTCTTCCAACACCTTAAACTCTAGTTTTTACTTGGTATCAGAGCGGTAGATCACATCTCGGAGCATCTTTTACAGTTTTCCATCAGTTTTGAGAGGACGATATCTTAAAAGGATTCATCAAGCTCTTCGGTTACCAGTTGGTAAAAATTTAAGTTTTTTCTCTTTTTCTTTGCCATAACCCTAAGGTTACTGGTTTCTATTGATCACTAAGTGATCTCTATGATTAAATTTCCCTAAGTGGGTTTCTCTTAAAGATTTTTGGGATGTGCATCACCTATCCTTAGTAGTGTGCCTACGTCATCCATTATTAGGCTGATGTCAGCTCTAATTAAGGAGTAATCCATATTATTCTCTTGGAATTTGAAGTACTGAAGTGTGCACATCCTAGCTTTTGCCCTAACCCTAATTCTGTGAGGCGGGCCCCACACCAGTGATATATTTGGAAATTTTCTAGAAACATTATTTGGTCATTCTGTGATCCTTTATATACAATATGGCTGATTCAGGAGAAGTATGCACTCTATCCAGAGAAAATACAAGATATGATGGAAAAGACACAATTGTGATTATATCTAAGAAACTGATAGGGTCTAATTATATTAATTGGGCTAAATCTGTAAAGATGAATCAAAAGGCCAGAAAAAAGACAAAATTTATTAGAGATGATCCTCCAGTCCCTATAAATGATGACCGGGAGGCAGAAGACCTAGATTGTCAATAGCATTGATTCCACATTGAGAAATCAAATGATGAATTATGAGACCGGTAAGGGCTATGTGGTGTCCTTAGAGTCTTTGTATGCTCAGGAGAGTAACCTTTCTCTAATTTATGAGCTATACAATGATTTCTTTGAGCTGAAAAGAGGAAATAAAACCCCACAAAATACTACAGTGCATTCCTGGGTATATGGTAGGAGATTAATGTATATCATCCATTTACTATGGATGAAAGAGAATTGAGGAATCAACAAAATCAATTGTTAGTGGCAAAATTTATTGATGGATTAGGCACCAAATTTGATGGGATAAAAACTCAGGTATTAACATTTGATGAGATTCCTACTCTCTCTACCACCTTCAATCAAATTATGAGGACTAGGAAGATAGTTTTACTCAAAGCGGGTAAAGATGGCAAGATAATGGAAGGTACAACCCTTAATACTTCTGACACTATTTCCACCTCCACAGACTCATCTAGAGGTCACACAGGTACTAGCAAAGGTAGAGGTAGAGAGGGCTCTGGTCGAGGTAGAGGCTATGGTGATGGTAAGTCAGAAAGAACATGTGTTCATTGTGGACAAAGTACTCTGACAGATGCTAGATTAAGTTAGGAAAACCAGAACGAACTAACTCCACTATCCATGATAGTGGAAGTGGTACTTCTGACACTGTTACCTCTGTTACACCAAGAACTCCAGATGAGATGCAATAGTTGATACAACAGCAACAATAGATTATATAATGCATGACACAAATCTTTGTCACCTCATCTTCTGCGTTTGTGGCTCATACTTCCATTCATGTCCCTACTCCTACCAGTGCCAAATCAAGTATGTCAGCTTTTCAAGTATGCTCATTATTGTCTTGGGTTCTTGATTCAGGGGCCACTAGGCAGGTATGTCAGCATTGTTTCATGATTTGAAGGAGTCCTTGTATATAAAGCATGTCAATTTGGTTGATGGGTATACTTCTTCTATTTAAGAAGTAGGTACTGTTACTCCAGCTCCCTTTTTGTCTCCTCAGTCAACACTACTTGTCCCTAAGTTTCCTTTGAATTTGTTATATGTCAGTCAGCTAGCCAAATCTATGAATTGTTTTCTTACTTTTTATCCTACTCATTGTGTATTTCAAGATCTCGTAACGAGGAAAACGATTGGTTCCGCTCGTGAAAGAGACGAACCATATTATCTGGAGAGCCACCAACCCAATAATATCTAGGCATTACACTCTGTAGATTCTCTTCTAAAGTGGCACTTACAATTAGGTCATCCATTGACAGCAAAACTGATTCAAGTCTTCCAAAAAATTTCTTCCAATCTTTCCTTTCAATGTGAATCATGTCAATTGAGCAAGCATCACAAAAGTTCATTTCAAGTCTCACCTCACAAGCCTAGTCACCTTTTTGAGATTATACACTTCGACATCTGGGACCTTTGCCCTGTGACTAGTCAATTTGGTCATAGGTACCTAAGGCCTTTGGTCTAGTGGTATTCTATTTACCTTAGGTGCGTAAGGTCGCAAGTTCGAATCGCACCACGCCCCTCTCAAAAAAAAAAAAAAATTGGTCATAAGTACTTTATTTCATTTATTGAAGATTTTAGTAGATGTACTTGGATTTTACCTTCTCAAGGAGAAATTTGAAGCCTTTGATGTATTCAAACTTTTTTATAATGAAATAAAGAATCAGTTTCCTGCTTCACTCCATGTTTTGTATACTAACAATGGCCTTGAAATAAAAATCCTATGGTTATTAATTAGGAAAAGGCATCCAAACTTTGATAGTATTATGGATAGATTTAGACCCAACTTTAACAAGAAGATAAGAAAATTTTAGCAGCAACAATATAATTAGGAGAATCCCCTTATGTGGATCTGTAAATTCACCTCCCAATTAAAAGGATGAAGGCAACTCATCTGTTACTGTAAGAAGTTTCAATAACAAACATTTCAGAGTTTACAAATAAAACGTCCTAGGAAAGAATGGCAATAAATCATTACATAAAAGGCTTTCCTGTAGTTGCAAGAGTCAGAATTGTAAGAGCAGGAGATCTGTGGTCTTTAGAACCTTGGCCTGGACAAGCATGTAATTTTGGTATAGAATGCTTCCTTAAGCTTATTATTCCCAAAAACTAGGAAACTAGCATTACCAAAAATCTCTAGACAAGATAAATGTCTTTAAGAGGATTGAAAGTTAACTTAGATCTTTAGACAAGCAAACTCCTGTAAGTACTTCAGAATCTTCCCTTTTTCTTTAGTTTCTTAAAAATGGTGAAATTCAAAATCTTCCCTTCAACATGGGAGATCCTAATTCTTGAACAAGGTGCATTTCAAACTATCAAAATTGATTGCCAACTTGCTATAAACCATGCAAAACATTCATAAATAACTCAATCTTCTAGAGGTCAATTCATCCAAGAGCAGAAATTTGCAACTGTTCCAGATAGATTGGAAGAATATAGTGAAGTCACCAAGGAATTTCTCTGATACAAAGTTGACAACTAGCATAGACCCCATAACTGC
This sequence comes from Aristolochia californica, assembly GCF_029961685.1. Lineage (NCBI taxonomy): Eukaryota > Viridiplantae > Streptophyta > Magnoliopsida > Piperales > Aristolochiaceae > Aristolochia > Aristolochia californica. Next base: position 9,450,254 of record NW_027181815.1, read on the forward strand.
AAGACCAAGGGAAAGTATGCTTTCATCGACAGTTCTAGAGAGATATAGAGCTGTCAAGAAGGATATGGGATTCTCTAACTTCAAAAAATTGAAAGAGATTATGGAATCATTTTGCTGAAGTTCAGGAGATATGCTTGGGCATTCAAGTTTCTTGGTTTCATATCCCTAGATCAGCTAATAGCTTGCTAGTGAAGTTCATAAATAATCTCTTCTTGTTTGGTAGCTGATTGCTCATCTAGTAAGTTTTTTCAGTCCTCTCTTCTTTTAATAAAATTTTCATCTTTTAAAGAAAATGATCAAAGAGAAAAAATGCATGCAATAGCATGATTCCTTTTTTATACGTATTCAGCATAGTTCTTAAAAACAGTAACTATTCCAGAAAGATCATGAATTTCATCACATATTGACTCTCAATTGCCAGAACTTGCAATTTGTTTCTTGCATTTTCTGCATATTATATGGGGAACTGCTAACAAGATGTCAATAGTAAGAGTAGCTTTCCATTCTTTAATTTTTGTATGGTCATGCATATAGATACATGAATTAAAGATATGCTTACCCATGCTTTTGCAAACCATCATTACCAGATCTATGACCACTTCAACCACCATCCATAACATAGAACAAACGTGTAGAGACAAAATCACTCACCAGGAATGCATCCATAGTGGATTGAGTCTGCAGGCCGGGCACTATTGACTTGCGAACCACCAGGACATATGCAAAATTTAGACCGATAAAACTGCTTTTGATAAACGAGCTCTCCTGTCGCCCTACTTATTCTATTATTGCTTATAGCAAGTTCAGTGTCATTCTCCCACACACGTGCTAAGATGACTCTTATCTTCGAATTGCGATGACCAGCCCAAAAGCCAAGTATTGTCCTGTAATATATTTATTCTCATATTTAGCAACAATTTACTCATTGAGAAAGAAATATCAGCACCTGAACATTGAACTAAGCCAACACAGACCAACATCTCTGAATTGATAGCAGGGCCAAAATACTACAGATGTGATAAATCATTGCACACAAATTAGAAATAGAGTAAATGAGTTAACAGCTCATTATCTTGATACTGGTACATGCCATCTTATATTGGTAAAAGTGAGCCCAATTGAAAGACAATCACCAAAATGCACAGCTGCTAAAAATATCACACAAACCAACAGTCAAAACAGCCTATTGGTGTAAGCTAGTGTCTATGTTGCCACTTTAATTATTATTTTTCCTTTTTTGAGAATAGTGAAATTCCGTTAAGCCAAAAGGCAAAAGAAACAACAGATGGGGGGTCCCTAACAATGAGGGATTGAAGGGGGACCCCCTCTTTAGCAAGAGAGTCAGCCAAACAGTTGGCTGCTCTAGGATGCCACTCTAATTATGTCAAGCAACCCATGTTATAAAGAGATGAATGGACCACTTATTTCATACCCACACATCAAGATGCCACTGGAGCAGCCAGCCTATTTTATCGAAACAACCCCACCAAAAATGCTCTTACTAGACAGAAGAAAATTTTATGCATGTGAACCAAGCAAACATGGTGGCAACGGTAAAACATAGACCTCACCATTAATTCTGTTATCCTAGCTATGGCTATTTAATAAAACTTATGTTTTTTGCAGATCAATGGGACTGGTGGAAACCCATAGATGTTGGGCAGTATGGACCGGCATTGTTTAAGTGAAAGATAACATCCAATTATTAATACAATGATTTTTACCTCAAGTACTACACCTGAAACTAGTTCATCATACTCTTGGGTAACTTGTTCACAAGGGTTACCTAAGTGGTTTAGGGTGTTTACAAGGTATACTTTAGATGCTGTGCAATTTCAACTCGTGCAGACACCGATTTACTTGTTTACTCTTTTTCCAGCTTCAGAAAAAATATTTCAATTATGTCAACAAAAAAATTAACATTGATTGACCTGTTTTCTATGTCATTTCCTCCAGCTGGCAAAGCAAAGGGCTGCAATACTTGAGGGAGGGCAACATCCTTGTGTGGAATATACCCAACATCATAGCTTGGTGAACATACAACACGAATCGAATTCTTCACAAGAAACTCTAGTCCTTCCGTGGCCCTCACACCGACATCATGACAAGTAACAAAAAAGTGGTCTGTACCCAAAGTCCTGTTCCAATATGGGTATTTGGCTATTAAGCCCTCAACATAATCCTTCACAATTATGGTCATGTTCTCATAAGATGTGCCCTGAAGACAATTTGAAGCACCAACATATAAATGAGAAAGAAAGTATGGATCACTTAGAACTAAACAAACTAAGCATGAAACTAGCTTTTTTATAGAAAATATGACTCACTTAGAAATAACCAAACTAAGTATGCAACTAGCTTTTTTAAATACGGTTGTAAGCAATATTGTTTTTTTCTCTTTCATAGATTTAAATATTTTTAATCTTATTAGTAAGAATATAACCAACTTGTTCTAATTAGGACTATATGTTAAAAATTCTTTTCTTTTTTGGAACAAGAAAAGTAATAATATGTTCATAATACAAAAGTACACTTTTCACAGTTAAACTAGCAGCGTTGGCCACTTATGCTTCTGTTTGTAAAGAAGAATATGCTCCAACATCTGAATGTAATTGTCTCAACCCATAATATGTTGAATCATACTATATTGAGTAAAGCTGCCTCTATTTGAGCACCAAATTGCTTTAAGAGTGAGAATTAACTTTCTGAGAGCTAATAAGATCTACCATCATAGGGAAGAGTGATAAAAATTTTGATTTTCCCAGCCGCAGATTTCAGAATGGCAGTCATGTATACTACTGGCTTGATGATGGAAGGGTTCATATACGAATTCAAAGAACGCAGCTTCACCTTTTCTCCAGAACTTGGCATAAAGACACAAACTACAGCTAAACTGATGGACTCTATGCTCAAATGCATTAATGTGAGCACCACAAACAAGATCATCTATCAACTCTTGCAGCGGCTGGTAACAACAAAGTTGGTAGCAGAATTCAGAACTAGTACCTTCTCTCGCATAAAGGCATAAATTAATGTGCATAGGTTTTATGAAATTTAAATACTCGATAGTCGAAATTAAAAGCACAAGCCTAGTTACAGTCAAGCTGAACACGACGGATTTAAAATCTCATAGAAGCAATAAACAATTCTTACTAGTTAAAAAACAAAAATAGATTACCATTCAACGATTCTGTTAGAAGATGAGAAGACCTACCTTGCCGCGCATTTTGTGACAAGAAATTGGGATGAAGAAAAGATCCGCCCGATCTGGGTCCTCCGTCCGAAATACACTCTCCCTAATGTTCTGAAAGAAGTAGCCTTCGCTAGCATATTTCCCCGTAAGCTTTCTCGGCGTCTGAAAGAAAGTATTCGGATCTCCATCCGGATATATATAAACCTTAAAATTTTTCTCCATTTCTGCATAGTTCCTCTTGAAGACCTCTGGGTAGTGGTAAACAGAGGTGAATGTATCCCCATCTTCGGCAGCTTGATCTACATCGACCTTTAGATTAGAACCTTGGGTAAGAAACCACACATACGGAGAAGACGATGCCGAACCAAAGGCAAAAGCAAAAGGAACTAACCTGAGCCCAAAACCCGTGTGACATCTGACTGATAAGGACGAGAAAAATGGAGAGATTTAAGGGAAAAAAAGGTGAAGGTGATGAGAGTCAGTGCAGCAACAGTGAGGAGCGAGCGTTGGAGAGAGCAGGAAGGAAAGAAAGCAACAGACGGTGAAGGTTTTGATGCCATTATAGCAAGAGAACCGCCCTGTAAATGGATTCGGGGTCGAGAACTAGAAATCAGCAGAACACCGGTAAAGACTAGAGTGGAAAGAGTGAAACAAAGCAGGCGTATCGCAGAAGAGACAGTGACTTCCAATCTTGCTGGTTCGTATCGTAGGCTCGGCTATATCAGTGGAACAAAACAACCTGGGCTACGGACATGGCATAGTTAGTGTTAGCCCACGAATGCAGCAGTCAGCAAAATGAGTCACCATGCCCAGCCCACGAAAACGAAAATAAAACGAGCCGAAGAAAACGGTGGCTCATCTTTGCAATGTTGATGAAACTTTTCTTACCAAAAATAATATTTCGTTGGAAGGATATTGCTTTCCAAAGAAAATTGCTCGCCAAAATAGTTGCTTGTCTGGTCTTCATTCTTCAGCCAATCTCCTGTAATGGAAAAAGGTAAAATGGCCAGAGACGGGATCTGCAAACAGAGAGAGGTTGAAGCGCCAAACACGTGTTTCACTATCAACAAAGGATTGGCAGGTTTTGTTCCCAAGTTGGATTTCCAGCGGCCCAATGAGCACGAGAATGCGCCGGAATTAGATTACTGTAATTCATCAAATTTCATTCTTTTGGAAGACCAGAGGTAATTCATAATTGTGTGGTAGCTGCTGCGACCAAAAATTTTAATCACACGGTTTCACTGTTAGACTGTTAATGCTTACTGCAGCCAATGGAGATAAAAAATTCCTGTTTTTCGCACCAGATTGGGCCCACCATTTTTGTTTTCAAGATGCAGATCATTGCATCTCAGATTCCAAGAAGAAGCGGATGTCAGAGGTGGATGATAAAACTAAACCGAGGTAGGAAATCCATGTCGTAGGGTAATTTTTTTTTTCTTCTTGTTTTTTTTTTATTTTGTGGTGGACGGTTGAGTCAGTAGTGATGTCGGAGTTGAGTGGCAGGAGTTGATGGGAAGACAAGCATGAAGATTCCATGATTGAATGACCCGGATGTTGATGCCGGAATTTCATTAGAGAGAAAAAATAATTGGGTTGAGAGAAGGTGTCATTACCTGATTCTCCTCCCCTGTCACTTGTCTCGGTCTAGAAGGAAAATAACTAGATCGTTGAAAGTGGTTTCTCCGTTTTGAGTGTGATTGTAACTGCCGTGGACTTCAGGGGTTTTGGGGGGTGTCTGTGTTTGGTCCTGGAAGGGGCGAAATTTGAAGCCCATCTAATTATGATACTTGAGCTGCCGACTTCTTGGTTTTCTGAAACTCAAATTTGTTGATTTCGTCGGAGTTTCAGTTCTTTCTCAAGGGATTTTCGTTCTCAGGGGCTGGAATCTGAAGTTCTTAGTTTTGTCTCTGGTAAAACAAAAAACTTCCTCGCTTCTACTGTTAAGTTGATCTCGGGGCTCAGGCGCTGATGTTATTGTCTTTAAAAATGCAAGTCTCTGGGTTAAGCAGCATAGTTTTAAGTTAGCAGCTTTTGAAACCCACGAAGCTTATGCAGTTTATATGTGTGCATTGGATCGAAGGGAGCTGAAACAAAGAGATCCCATGCCAGATAACTAGCTGCAAGAGGTGCATTTTCTTGTCGAGAATGTTTGACGGAAGTATGACAGTGACCTACCAAGCATTGAACTGCCCACCACATGTCTTAGGAGGTCTCAAACATAGAACCCATCTCAAGCTCAGGTGTCCTAGTCTATGCTTTCTTGCAAAGTCTTCACCCTCAATCCGTCTACAGACGGATGAACGTGGTAACCTGCCTGAACCCAAAAATTTAGATTTAATCTCCTACCCATTGGGCAGCCAAACAACTTCTGCCCTGCTGAGCCAAGCAAAAACAGTTGGTATCATTGGAGGGATGTCAGCAGTTTCCACACTAAGATTTCTAAAGAAGCTTATACTGTGGAGCTCAAATGATGGAGAAGAGTCTCTGCCTTTCGTTGTCTGCAGTGATCCAGTGTTGAACAAAGAACTTTCCTCCCTTGAAAGGGCTTCTTTTCCTTATTTAAATTCCAGAAACACTCTGTCTCCGTTAGTTCCAACTGCTATTGTGGAGAACCTGAGGCAGAAAATGGACTTTCTTGAGGGAGCAGGAGCTCGTTGCATAGTCATGCCTTGCCATTTCTCACATTCATGGTATGGTGAGATCTCTGATGGATGTAGCATACCTTTTCTTCATGTGGGTGAGTGTGTAGCAAAGGAACTGAAGGCAGCAAACTTGAAGCCTGTGGGAACTGGGAGCAGTGTGAGAATTGGAGTCCTTGGCACAGAAGCAACCTTAAATGCTGGTTTTTATCAGGAGAAACTCCAGGATCAGGTATTGTAAATTTCCATGTTGTCTTATTTCCTTTTGTTGTTCTGACTGACTTTTATTGCTTATCATTGAAAAGAGATGCTTGAATACAGAGTTTGGTATGCCATTTAGAAATGTTGACTTCAAGCTGATCTGGAATAACCGTGTCAAGTTTTTGTTTCAATTGGTAATTGTGTAATGGAGCATAATAGTAACTGCTATAATTACGCAATGGCCCTAATGCTACAGCCGGATATGCTTATTGCAAATTCTGTCTATATCTGGTCTAGATAGCTGTATTGGGCCCTATCAACTAGTGAGCCAGGCAGTTTCAAGGGATTTTTTTTTTCTATTTGATATATTTAGTATCAATCTATTTACAGTTTTTGTCAATCGTTTATTAATTTAATCCCCACAAAAAAAAAACTCTTTTATTTTTTTAGCCTACAGGATGTAAGAGGTTGTGAGCTTTATCATGCTAGTGCCTTATACTGGTACTAAAATTTGGACTTTGCGATGATCTCTATGGAAGAAATGTACCTCAGTAAAGGGGTTATCAAAGTCAATGCACTTAATAATGAAATTAGCATTCGTCTCTGACTATATTTTATTTCTTAAATGGATCTTCAATTTCTCAGTGAACTGGAAGTGATTATTGGATCTAGGCAAGCCACATATTTGCTTTCTTGGACTTCAGTTGTGTCTGAGTTCATGGCTTTTGATGGACTTTTGTTGTGTGATCTGCTGAGTACAGTGAATGAGGTGAAAGTGCACCTCCTAAAGATCATGGTGGGAGATGTTAGGTCTCCTACTTGAAACTCTTGAAGTAGGCCATGACCTCAACAAGGGGTTCAATCACTAAATGTGCAAATGGGAAGCTCTAGTAGATGTGTTCAATTGTTAAATTTCATGGAGTTACCAATTTGCTTGGCCAAGCAACTATCCCATGGATAAAGGATAAAGAAGAGAATTAAAGGGGAGAAAGAATCCTGTAGAAGCGGAAGAAGTAAGACAGAGAAAGATTGTTGGCAGACACGTAGTTATAGAATGGAACAGGAATTGGAATGAATTAGGATATATTAATGTAGGGAACTCATTCACCTCCCAAAAAGACATAGGTAGATGGGACTTAGGTCTCTACTTAATTTTCCTTTTCAAAGGCATTATTGACGTATGTTTTGGTGCATTGGAACTGGAATTTCCTTATGTTTTAGTCTAGTGATGTTCACTTTGTATGTTAGCCATTTATTGAGGGAAGAAAAGTTGCTTGTTGCATCCTAAGACTCACATCTTCTCATGCAGTTACTCTATTGGTTTCATTTTAGTAGCTGTTGACTGCTACAAAGGAAGATTGCATTGTATGGGTTAACCATATTTGTAACTTAACATGGTTTAATTTTTTGGACGTTGTTTTCTTTTTAATATAGTATACATGATAAGTTTTGATCATTTTGATGTTGGTGCTTCGTCAGCATCAGAGCTGGTTGATGAAAATGCAAAAATTTGGCGCTTTTCTTTTATTTCAGAAATCAAGGGCATTTTAATAACTTCTTATGTGGGTAAGTTTGTAATTTGGTAGATAGAGGATCTAGATTAGTATCTTAGAAATGGTGTGGTTATTATGTAAAATTTAGGAGTTTAAATGGTGTTTTTTCTCATATATAAAACCTCTTTATAGGGCAATTTAGTCTTTTTGTAACACTATTTAAGTGAGTAATAAAAGAGGAGGGGGTCAATCTTTCCCCCATCATGCAGGTTGTATGCAGCCCTCAATTTCTCCTCTCTTCTTCTTCTTTTCAATCTTTTCTGTCCAATTTCTCTTCTATTTTCTTTCTTCACATGGTATCAGAGCAAATCGATCAATAAATTCAAGCTCAAAAGTCAATTTCTCCTCTTCCTAAAGTCTGCAATTTCATCCAAGACTGGGTTCCTCTATTTCCTCTGCTGATTGAACTCAAAGGTTGGTTTTTTATTCTTCTTTGTGTCTTAAGGGTTAACGACTTGTTTTATTCTTCTTTGTGCCTTAACCTAAGGGTTGATGACTTGTTCTGCTATCTAAAGCAATTATTATATGCTTTTGTGATCCTATGAGGATAGTATGAAATTCAGAAGTGTAGTTTGGAGACATACTGCCTGCTTCACCTAGCCTGGGACATAGGTTTGCTCGCGCAAGCTTTAGTGGGATTAGATCTTCATGTCATTTGTTCCTCTATCCCCTTGATTGTTTCATGAGAAGATTGTTGAGCATCAAAAGCTATTCTTTGTTAATCCCAATTGAGTTTTTTCGAAGAGTGGGGCCCTCAGTATCTGCACATACATCTATTTAACCTTAAGGTGTTTATGAAGTGTCTTTGGCTCAAAGTTGTTGTTGTTTTCTTTTATGGTTGTAAGTGATAATCATTATTGTAGATTCTGGACAGGTTATTAATCTAGCTAGCACTAAGTTTGCACAAAATAAGGAGTATTTCTAGATTACTTCTGTTAAGCTTAATGGGGCCAATTACCTGACTCGTGCAATCAAGAAATTTTTTATTGCAAAAGGGCAAACCAAGTACATTAGAGAAGATCCTCCTGATAACATAATCGAAGATTGGGAAGTAGAGGTTCACCAAGTTCAAATTTGGATGTTAAATTCGATGCTATCACATGTTATTAATCAAGTTATTAGATGTGGGACAGCAAAGGATATGTGGAAGATCCTTCCATTTTTTTTTATCAAGAAAGTAACTTTATCGTGTTATGAACTATATGTGAAATTTTTCAATATGAACAAGGGTGACAAAACAGTAAGAAAAAAAAATAACTAAAATGTGTGGGGTGTTAAAGGAGATAGAAGTACTTGAACCTATTATTATAGATCCTGTGAAGCTACAAGAGAAGGAAGGACAGATACAGGTTGCTGGATTCTTGGATGGGTTGCGACCCGACTACAAGGCCCTAAGAGCACATATGTTAGCAAATGATGATGTTCCTACTCTATAGAAGCCTCAAAGAGAGTGATTAGAGCTGAAAGTGCAGTTGTGTGTAAAACTAAGAGGAACATTAAAAACTCTGATGCTATAGCCCTTTACCTGTCCTCTACTCCCACTCAATTTGAGATAGCTAGAGGGAGAGGGGGAGGCTGATGACAGGGTCGTGATGGTGGAGGATGAGGTCATGGACATGGTGATAGAAATGTATACATTGTGGACAGTCCAACTATAATTTTGATAATTGTTGGGATAAGTTTGGAAAACCAACATGGGCTAATTCTTTTGAATTTGAAGGCAATGGTAATAGACATCAATCTACGTATAGATTACACGATGAAATCCAACAACTCCTCCATAGATTGAGCCAACTCATAGCTACTCCAATGTCTACTCCAATGGCTAGCAGATCATCCTCAGGTAATGCTACTCTGCGTTTACCAAGTACATCTACACTACATGTGTCTTCTCAGTCCTCTTGGGTCATGGATTTTGGGGCATCAACCCATATGTTAGGTATGTCATCTCAGTTTAGAAATTTATATCCTTCTTCTTCATATAAACTTGTGAAATTAGTAGATGGGTCTTCTCCATTTGTCACATGTGAAGGTGTTGTTCACCCAACACATAATTTGTTGTTATCTTTTGTGTTATATGTTCCTACATTCCCAGTCAACTTATTGTTTGTGAATCAACTCACTAAATCACTAAATTATTTTGTTACACATTTTCCTTCTCATTGTATTTCAAGATTTGCAGACGAGGAGGATTATTGGTTTAGGACATGAAAGAGGAAGCCTCTACCATCTAGATGCCGATCAAGTTAGTCCATGGACTGCACTTGGAGTTGTTTCTATGACACCTTATTTATTGACATCTATGTTGGGACATCCATCTCCGTTGAAGTTACGTCAATTTCTTCCTACTTTGCCTTATAATTCATCTTTTCAATGTCAATCGTGTCAACTTAGAAAGCACCATAGGAGTTCATTTCCTTTGAGTAGCAATTATAGTAAGGTTCCATTTGCGTTAGTTCATTCCAATGTCTTGTGTCCTTGTAGGACTTCCACTTTGTTTAGGTTTCAGTATTTTTTGACATTTATTGATGATTGTAGCAAGGTTACCTGGGTTTATCTCCTTTGGGAGAAGTCAGAAGTCTTTGATGTATTTGTTCAGATTTTTAATTAAATAAAAACTCAATTTGGTACTTCAATTCAAACTTTTAATTTGGATAATGGTCTTGGATTTATGAATCATGAGTTTTATTCATTTTGTGCATCTCATGGGATTATTCATCAGTCATCATGCATGTATACTCCACAACAATATGAAGTTACAAATGTAAGAATCACAATTTGTGGAAGTAGCATGTACCCTTTTGTTTCAAATGAATGTCCCAAAATTGTATTAGGGAGATGCCATTTTGACTTTCCTTTACTTGGTTAATAGGATGCCATCTCCAGTTTTGGGAGGCAAAATTCCTTCACATGTTTGAAGTTAGAATGTTCTTTATTTGATGTCACACAAAGGTATTTGGTTCATTGTGCTTGTTTCATTTTATTGGTCCTCAAAATGACAAGTTCTCTCTTTGGGTTGTATAATGCATTTTTTTGGGTTATCCTCGTACTCAAATCTTCTAAACAAGAGGACATATATTTCAATAGATGTAATATTTTTTTGAAATAGCCAAAAGTTACACCCAAACATATGGTGTCGATGTGTTTGAGACTTTTTTCCCCAGTGGATCCATGAATACTATTAGAATTTTAATATTTGTTGCTACTATTAAGAGATGGCCTTTATTTAAGCTTGACATTAAGAGTGCATTCCTATATGGTAATCTACGTTAGGAGGATATATAAAACAACTTGTTGGGTCTATTGCTCAGGGGGTGAAGGAAAAGGTTTGTAAACTACATACATGCATCTATGGTTTGGCGTAGAGTCCAAAGGCTTGGTTTGATAAATTTGTTAAATTTGTCACAACATTTGGGTTTGCGCAGAGCGATTGTGATCATTCCTTATTTGTTTTACTAGTGCATCTGGGAATGTGATTTTTTTTTTTATATATGTAAATGGCATTGTATTTTTTGGAAGGGATACCAAGGGCATTGGGAAGTGAAAACTTATCTGATCAAGCACTTCCAACCAAAGACCTTGGATCCTTGAAATATTTCCTGGGGATTGAAGTTGCAAGAGTAAATAAAAAGTAGTACTTTCACAGAAGAAGTATATTATTGACATGTTATGTAAGTATGGGCTATTAGGAGCCAACCCATTGGATACTCCTATAGAGGTTGGTCAGAATTTTTTGGATGAGAATTGCCCCTTTATTAAACGTCAGGACTATATATAGAAGATTAGTTCAATAGTTGATATATGCAACTGTTACAAGACCTGATATTGCTTTCTTTGTTAGTGTGACCAGACAGTTTGTGGAATCTCTGTGCAAAGTTCATCTTAAAGCAACACAAAGAGTCTTGAGGTATTTGAAGGGAGCTCTCGCAATCACCTTAGAGTTGAATGATGCTCAGATGTAGATTATGTTGGTTTAGAATTGGACAAGAAATCCGCCACAGGTTTTTTGTGTATTTATTGGAGGAAATCTTATTGATTTGAAGAGTAAAAACCAAAATGTTGTGGCATGTTCTAGTACAAAGGCAAGGTATCGATCAATGGCTCATACAGTAAATGAACTAATGTGGATAAAGTTAGTTTTGAAAGAGTTAAAACTGGCTTATGAAGATCCTATGGTGCTTAACTGGGCTAACCAAGTAGCCATCTTTAATGCAAGTAATCCTATCTTCCACGAGAGAACAATCAAAGTTGATTTTCAGTTTGTGAGGGATGCAATGACAAGTGGTAAAGTATTTACCCTGGATGTCAGGACCATTGAGCAAATTGGTGACATATTTGCAAAAACTTCTAGAAAGTGAGACTTCAATTAGTGTTGTGCCAAGATGGGGTTGCTTGACATATATGATCCAGTTTGAGGGAGAGTATTAGAAAACAGTTTAGATGCTGGTGGTCCAGTTCTTCTTCTTTCTCTCTTTTCTCTCCAATTTGTCTTCTATTTTCTTTCTACACAGTTTAGATGCTGGTGGTTACCTGATCTTTATAAACTTCAAGGTTCTGTGCAACTTTCTGTCTTCATACATCAACCACTGATGAATTGGCATGTTGAAGAAACAAAAAAAGCATTATGGTGATTTTTTTGTCAAAAAGCAAAAATGATTCTGGTGAATCATATAATCAGAAAGTGTGGTGCTTGGTTGCTTATATTAATTTCTGGAACTATAGAAAATTAGTGCAAAGCTTACTGACCAAGTGATGAATTTTCAGGGGTTTGAGGTTGTGCTGCCTGACAAAGCAACCATGGAGCACACTGTAATTCCTGCCATTGAAGCACTGAACAGAAAGGATGTGGAAGGGGCTGGAAACCTTCTGCGAATAGCATTGCAAGTCCTTCAGGTAAGGGCAGTCAACACAATCATCCTTGCTTCTGATGATATGCAGAATCTCTTGCCTCGGGATGATCCGCTGCTTAAAAAGTGTATTGATCCATTAGATGCTTTGGCGAGGTCAACTATACAGTGGGCTCGGTTTACAGAAACCATAGAGCAGAAATCTTGAGGTTTGATCTGTTACTGTCATTAATTAATGATAGAATGGCTGCTTATTATTGTGAAAATCTGTTAGCTTTTATATAGTCTGAATATATATATATATGGAAAATTAATGTACAGTTGTTGCATTTCCAATGACAGCTACTTGCAGTCCAAAACATAAGCCAAGTATAACTGGGATGTTGTACTGAAATCCAAGGTGCAGAAGGGTCAGAAAAGGTGCAGATGGGTCCTCCTAAAAAAAGAAAAAAAGAAAAAAAAACAAACATAAACAAACATAATTTCCTCAGGCTGTTTGATCATATCCCATTTTTCTAAGAAATGTTGATGTGTGTATTCGTCAATTCTAGAATCATTGTTAAATTATGAAATCTAATTAATGCCTTACGTTGAGTCGGTTCATAGATCGACTTCACGGTAAGGTCAGTGTGGGTTGGAAGGGGGGTGGGGAGTTCCTGAAAGGTTCACGATATATTGATTGTTGTTTCATTAAAAGTAATTTGGGGATTTCACATTTGTATTATAACTATCCTAGTTTTTTCTTTATATTTGGGTGGCATCGTTGTTACAGTTATCATTGGAGAATTATTATCAGTTGTTATCGAGTGAGATTAGAGAAAAACACGTGTGTATAATTTTTCTTGTAAACTAATTCATCATTATATTGAATTATTGCAACGACGAAAAACAAACCATAGTCTCCTTGATACGAAACTATATAAATCTTGTATTTTCATGTTTTGATTATTTCTTCTTATGCGATTATTATTGTTCTCGATAATATTAAATTAGGACGTCTAACTCCTAACAATCAAGTTCTTAAAGGTTCAACAAAGTGATGACTATTCTCTACCGCTGAAAGTGCAATCTTTAAGGCCTGAAAAGGAGCTCCGTAAAAGTCATTCCAAGAAGTAGAAAAAGAAATGAAATTAATTCAGTAAAAGAAAATGCTACATATACAATCAAGGAACAAACGAAAGATGGCAAACTGGCTTCAATGTTTATTCAGGGAACTAGTTAAAACTGACCAAATATGTACATAGAACTTTCACTGTTTATCCTGAATCACTGATCACGCATTGCCATTCCCAAATCAATGCCCTCATCACACAAACAGAGACGGTACAAATTATTTATAACAAAGATTCATGCAGCTGTCCACTACTACAAAGATGCATCGAATTAATTGACATACAGGAATACAAATGCCATCAATTCTAATGCCAGGCACAACCTGCCTCCAGTTGCCGCTCATGCACGAGCCTTGACCTTACTACTCTGAACCTCCCTTCCACTGGGTTTCCGCTTCACCTTAATTAGAAAACAAAAGATTTTTTCAATGATCTGGAAGCTGGTGGATCCAATCCTTATCCAGGCACTACCACCCTTTTCTAAGGAAGAATCTGTAAAATCCGGCAGCACTATGACAAGAGGTTATATTAGTCATGTTACTGTAGTCAGAGGAAGGCCCTCGTCCAGGGTTCTGAGAGAGTAGGATCAGAACTTGTTAACTACAATGACTGAACAATCTGGTAGAAGAACTACACAGTGGATGTGGGAGTTGCCTGTTTTGGAGATTTGAGACCTTTTGTAGACTCATTAACCCATGAAGTGATGAGATGGTGGGCTATGGCAAAAGGTCCAGGGAAGAACATTTGAGCCAGCTCTCCGCTTTCCACGTTGAAATCCGAAGAGAAATTCTGACTTGTCTCAACGCCCTTACACATCTGGTCCACCTTAACGGCAGCTGTTCTTTGTGCTTTCTCATACTCAGCAAAAGTCACTGCTTTCTTCACTTCTTCTCTACCGTGCCATTGAGCATCTAAAGAAATCAAGTATAATATCATTAAACTGCATTCAGAGCTTCGCCCATTAGGTATCTTAAGGAAACTCCATACCTTCTAGTTCCTCCTTGTCCACACGTATTTCTAAAGATTTAGCATAAGCAAAGAATCCCACCATCAACTGACATGGCATGTTGTTTGGTCCAACTGTAAATGTTCCAAACGGAATTTTCAGTCCGCTTGAATAATATTAGAATACACTTTCAGGCTCAATTCAACAGCAACCCTAATTTCAACTAAGTATACATTCTGACAAAAGTAAACTTAAATAGACTGAAGCCAAACTAGTGGCCTACCACCAAAAGTCCAGAGTTTTGTTTACTTGTTCAAAAGACTATCTACATTCTGAATGTATAATCAGTTCTTACATCTTAAAAAGATCCACATGGCTAGTACTGACAATATCTAAACAGACATCCTCTGAAAGACAAGCAGTGCCATGAACACGTGCAGAAACAATGATGGATGGCTGTCTGCAATTTTCTTAGCATTCAAGAATAAAAAGATATCTGGTAAACCGATTGTCAAAATAAAATTATAAAATTTCAAATGGAATTTTTTTAAAAAAAAAAAAAAGTGGTAAAATGGGGTACAACACATTGAGCCTGCATGTAATGCTTTTCCTTCTTTTTAAGAATGTCTTTAGTGCCTCTGAACCCTGGATTTATTTCTGCCAATTAAGTGTGGATCTTTTTCACCCTATATGACCCAACCCAGTAGTGGTGAAATACTACAAGCTATATAGGATATCAAGAGGTATTCAAATAGTTCTACAATGTCATAGCCATCAATTAACTGATCGACTGAAAAAAAATATATAGAAACTAATTTCTACTTAGTTTTATCATGATTACGCAGGACAGTCTTCAGCCTCACAAGAGCTTGGTGTGAATCCATAGCCATCAAATGCATCAATGACAGTTTTTTTTTCAAATAAATGCATTTTATGATAAATCATAAACCAATTACTGGAGCCTGGATTCATGAAATGCATGTGAAACATGAAAAGGATCAAGAAACATTAGGATATACCAGGCCATGGTTGAGAACTGTGATAGACAACTTCACCCACTTCAATACCAGTCTCTTCCAATGTTTCTCTTCTCACTGCCTCTTCTAAGCTCTCTCCTGGCTGAAACACAAACACACCCAATCAAAGCCAAGTGAATAACAACTTTCAGGAAAACAGACAATAAAAAATTGACTTCATGAAAATATCTTGGCTAAAGTATATTCCAAGGTACTTCGTGGCATTCTGGATTACCACTAATTTTTTTTAGGAAAAAATCAGTATGCTTATTACAGTTACCAATGCATTTAAAAGAAAGATGAAAAAGAAAAAAAAAAAAAAAAAGAGAACAAAACAGAATTGTCAAATGATGATTTTCTCTCTCAACGGGGCATCTGCAAATGACAAAGCTTTGGGAAAAGACAAGATGGTAAAAGGTGCCCTGAGGTAGATATGGAGAGGGGAAAATCTGTGCAGATTAAGTATGCACTTCCAACCTAAAGATAGAAGTACGTTTGGACTTCAATTGCCTCTGACATAGCAAGAACACCTATAATTTTGGACATGGAATTGATAAATCTAACCGTACTCAAAGGAATTAGTGTTCGCTGTAAAAGTGAATAATTTCATTGGAATTATAAGAATGTTACAGAGGTCAACCAGCAGGAAAATTAAACATTTGACCTTACTCTCTTTCAGAATATCAAAAGACCCAGACTCTATACTTAACAAATAAACCTTTTGCAACTTACTAAAATCAACCTCGAAAAAAAATTTGACAACTAGCCCAATAGAGATTTGTGAATTTTGAAATTTTAATGCTAAATGGGAGATTGTCCACAACAGTGCACACAATTACCGTACGCATGCAAGCATAAATGTGCATTCAAGCTAAAGGATAAACTCTTTACCTCTATAAAGCCAGCAAGACAAGTCCACATACGAGGTACAAATCTTGATTGATGGCTCAAAAGCACACGGTCATTTTCCTTGTCAATGACTAACATGATGACAACCTGAAACATATACCAAAAGGCTTTGATCCAGAGTATGATGCATGCGTCCACTTAATTTTCAAGGTAGATGTAAAAATTAGAAGAAAAAACATGGAATTATTCATACTGGATCAACACGAGGATAAACCCTCTTCTTGCATGCTTCATTTGAACATTGCTTCCGCCTCCCTGCATCAATAGGCACAGTTGCCATTCCACAGTGCCCGCAAAAAAGTGAGGTGTTGTGCCATTCTAGCAACGCCCTGGCCTGATCTAATGAAAAATAAAAGAAAAAGGTGTTAAAGGATTTCAGAAAATATCAAATTACAACAAAGAAAACCTAGAAGGTAATAGTAATTGACCCGAGTAGCAAAGATACCAATGAAGAGTTTTATATGAATCGGCTGCTAAGTATTAAATTCAAACTTGGGACCCAAACTGAAAGGGAAAATGGTCCAATTCAGATGTTACTCTCAGAACCTAAGTTTTAAAATAATATTTACCATGCCAAGCTCTAATTCACTATGAACTGCATCCACGAGACAAAAATGAGGCGCGGTTGCACGCAAACAAGAGAGAAGGAACGTATGAACGTTATCCTCTTGGCGAGGATGAGGTAGAAGAACACTTCCAAAATTCCAGATTCCAAATCAAAATTAAGAATGCTGTCCGAACTCCCTTATCATAATATCGAGTTAAAATTTGACATATGAAAGACTCTAATGCTTATAGAGACGAGTCCCAATGCAAGAACAAGTCTACTTACATGACCGGCGATAGCCAATTCTTCCATAGCAGACTCGTTAGCCCAATCGGTAGCAACCATGAGCGTGCTCAGCTGGATAAAGCACGACTGCTTGCCACCAGTCACTTCAGGTTGGCCTAAATCGCTCACGGCCGTTATGTCCACCGCCCAGTAAGACATACTATGAGCATCAGAGCCAAGATGTACCAAGGAGTCCTCCCTCAACGGAATCTCGGATTTTGACAGGAAATTTTTAAATTCGTGGCAATTAAGCCATCCGAGATGCCAAACAGGGGTAGTATCAGTGACGGAAGGCGACGAGAAGGCTAGCGGCCGGCCTTTTCTGAAAGGCAAGACTTTCAAATTGGAGGAAAGCTGCTCAAGGGTGTCATCGAGTAGGAGTGTTTTAAGCGTAACAAATGGCGAATTGGAGGAAGGATCCAATCTGAGGGCTTTGCTTCTGAGAGGGTTGCCAGAGAAGGCATGGGGGCGGAGATTAAGTGGCATGGCTCGCCGAGCTGTTGAGGAATATCTTATCCTTGAGACAACCGAGCTTGCGCATATACTTGGGAAAATGGGTACTACGGCGAAAAAGCGAAGAGGAAGACGAGCAAGCATTTTCAAAGTAGAGCGATCATGACGTTTAATGGTCGAAGAGAGAGAAGGAGAGGTGGAAAGTTGGTGCTGGGAAGTCGTCTCCACTGTTGACACGTCCAACAATTGACCGATTTGGAGCGATTTCCCGTTGCCTGCGTTTCCCGTCGGTAGCAAATGGAGGAGATTGTCAAAATGTGTCTGCTTAATTTTATTCAAAATAAATTTGAGAAGGAGAACAGCTTCCAGCTCTCTTAAGACATGGGAACGGTACCGCATCTTGCCCGGGAAAATGGAAAATTTTCCAAGATTTACTTTTTCGTGTGTTAGTGTACATATAGTAGAAACAAAAAGAATGAGTTATATTTGTTAATATACCTAACCCAATAATAAACCTAAACAAATATAGTTATTTTATAATAATTAATTTAATATAGTATTAAAATATATTAACATAATAAATAATTAATTAGGGTATTTTATTAACAAATTAAAATAAATTGTAGTTTACTCTAATAATTACAAATTAAAATTAAATTATTAATTTAATTAATTATAAAATATAGAATACTCAAACAAAAATATTTACCTTTAAAATGTCTAGATACTTTATCAAGTTCTTAATTTAACAAGATCTTAATTATCACTCTTAAATTAATGATTTAATAATATTAACAATAATGAATCTAATAAATAAATATGATATTTTATTAATAACATAAGATAGATTTTAGTATGGTATAAATTAAAAATATAAATACAAAGTAAAGTAAAATTATTAGTTTAATTAACTATAACAAATAAAAAAAAGACTTTGATAGAGGACATTTAGGTTAATACTTTTAAAGCCATGATAAAATAATTCATTTAAAAAAAATTTAATAATCAACTTAAAGAGGAAAAAGGGTTCAAAGGACGAGATGATGGAAAACAAAGATGGTTGAGAGAGACAAGGATGAAAGGACGAGCGTCAAGAGAGGGGAACACAATGAACGTCGAGCGAGTGAAAGTAAATGAATTGGGTTTAGGGTCAGAATTCACTTTAACACATTTTACACTAGAACGAGCACTAATGCTTTAGGGTATGTGAGTGAGCGCAATAACGTTTTTTGGCAAGTCAGAGTAAAATCACTATCACTTTCACTATCACTTTCCCTCAGGGCGGCGCACTAACAGACCCTAACTAAACTGTTCAATTACCAAGTGCTTAAGGCCAACTCTGTTCAAATTGTTCAACTTCTACAGTCGAGACAAATGTTCAAATTGATATCAGCATATCATCGATTAACATCATCTCCCGCAGAATGGGAGGAGAAATTGAATGGTGTAACTAAACAATAATTTTGTTTGCATGTCTTCGAGAGATGACAACTATAGAGACTCCTGTGCCAAAAATCAGAGAGAGCCAACGAAGAAACATTCTCATCATAGTCAAACGGTGTCAAAACTTCAACACTTTGTATCATACCGTCAAATTCAGCTTTCAACTTTGTAAGGAGGAAGATCTTCAATCCAATCACCATATATGCGGCTAATCTTGTTTGGCCCTTTCCAGTTGAGGATGCACCTTTTCACCTGAGGTTCCTCTTGTTTGCAAGAAGTGATCATGGGTCCCTGAGTCGGAGGACCATCATTGATATCGTTGTAGGGATGAGGGAAAATCTTGGAAGGACCCATTCTTCCATTGTCATTCTCTGACTCAACGTGTCTCAACTCTGAGGAGAATTAAAAACACCATAATTTGGTTAATAATACAATAACATAAAAACATCAACAGAGCAAGGAAAATCGTTTTCCAGACTGCAGTAAAAGCACAAACAACAATCACGTAGTAAGTACAAAGATCTTGGGTTTATTAGTTGGAAAAGATGAGAAACACAAAATACTGAAAATTCATGGTTTTAAATATTGTGTGTTTCTTTGTACTCACTAATCCATGTGGGACTATTCCTTAACAGAACTAATCTATAATTCTATAAATCTCAACTATGAAGATAAAAAGGTAAGCCAATCAAAGAAAACCACTACGATCTCCCAACATGATTTGATGATTAAGTACCTGCTTGACCATGTGCATAGTGACAATCCTCGCCATATTGACAGTGGCCTGTCAGCTCCCATTTGTGACACAACCTCGTTTTCCAGAAAAAGGGCTTCTGGTTCAAACCATTACCATCTCCACTTCTTTCTCTGTTAATCCCTGCAGCAGTAGTTGAGGTGGCTATGTTTATGACTGAACATTCCCTAACCCTATCAGGGTCTTCATGCAGAAAAGTGCACCTATCACCATAGGGACACTCCTCCCCATTATAGAAACTCCTACAAATTTTCAACCTAGACACTCTTTGCTGTTCTGTGTCCAGCCAATTTGGCCTAAGCTCTTCCTGCCCGTGAGCAAAAGTGCAGCTACTCCCAAAATCACATATGCCCAGTTTGAATTTGGTGCACAGCTTTGTTTTGAAGAACTTCTCTTTGTTAACAAGAAGAAATTGAGGGGGCACAGGAGCCCGATGGGCGTTATTTGGGCTAAAGGAAGGATTTGACTGGACAACTTCTATGCTTCTGGGTCTCTTAGATACCGGTTTACCAGGTAAGTCAGCAGGTATGAATTCGTCTCGGTAGCCAAGGTATTGAGGTGGTGAGTTCACGAATGAAGATTGATGTGGAGGACCATTAGGATCCATTGTATCCAAGCGTTGAGATCTGGCTCTTCGTCAGGTTTTAGCCCTTCCTGGTTCTTGACAGTGAGGGATTAGCCTGCTGCAAAACAAAAGAAAGGAGAGCCAGATCAGAAGTCAAGTATCCAGCCCTAGATACATGACTAAAGAAATCTCAAAAAGTCAACGAAAAAAAATCAAGCACAATTTCTCCTACAAAATGCCAAACCCCTCATTATCATGAAGCAAACACAGCGATGGAGATTTCGGGGACAAAAACGAATCCAGAAACCTAGACGAGATTGCACGAAAAAAAAAAAAAAAACCCACAAATACAAAAATCCAAGACCTTCCGCGATGAGAACTAGAAGCATCAGGTAAAATTTTATTTTCGCCGCAATGTCAATCGTGAAAAAACAAAGGAACGAGAACTTGATGAAAACCGCAAAAATGTGAAAATCGTAATACTGTATGGATCGGAACTCATAAAGTAGACATCTACCGACTCAAAAAAAAAAAAAAAAAAGAGTAGAAGAACAGGGGGGGAAAGAGCAAAGTTTACCTGCTCCCACTTCCGATTGAAAAGAAGAGGACACAAAAATGCACACCTGATTCTCGGAAAACAATGCTGAAGAAATAGATGCGGAATCGCAAACCTTTGCCGCGGAAGAACCCTAAAACCCTGGTAGAGTCAGAATCACTAAACTCGTAAAATCTTTCTAATGGAATAAAACAGGAAACATTTATAGTAAGTCTCTTGAATTCCGAAAAATGACAAAACTACCCCCTGGGTTTGTTATTTTTGGCGGGGAGTGCCGTTATAACTTGCGCCACAACTCTCCCAATCTGTCCAGCGAGACTCGCACCCGTGGCCATGAGAAACTGGATTTTCCTTTATATCTTTTTTTTTTTTGTTGTCCATTCCCCATTGTTTTGAACCTTGCTCCAGTTTTATTTGGAAAATGAAGGTGGAAGGGACTCCTTCCCCTACTCTGTGTTGAATAAGAGGGGGAGGGTCCCCTTCCCATTTTGCTTTTAATTAAAATTTTTTACAAATTTGGCACAATATGAAGGGAAAAGGGGTTCCTACTTTATTTTTTTCAAAGGAGAGGGGAGGACTTTTCCCTTGCTTTTTGTTGAAATTTTTTACTAAAGTAGCTGAATGGTAGGACAAGATTCTTTTCCTCTCTGCTTTTTTGTCAACTCATTTGACAAAATCTAATTAAAGGCAAAGGGGGAAGAGAGATATCCTTCCCTCTAGGTATGCACAAATAGGGTTGGGCATTAGGTCGAGTTTTACAGGAAACCTGATGCAACCCAAAAACCTCGAAGTCGGGTTTCGAGTTCACCCTATGGGTCGGGGATGGGTTTTTCCAAACACACAACCCATGGGAACCCAAAAACCTCCTCGAAGTCGGTTTTCGAGTTCACCCTATGGGTCGGGGATGGGTTTTTCCAAACACAACCCAGGGGAACGAGACGGATATAAAACAAGGTAGAGAGGAAGTTGCTGAAAATGATGATCGGATTGGGTTTGGATTTCAAGAAACTTGACCCTGACCCAACCCCAATGAACAGATCCTGTTGTAGGAGAAATAAAAGACTTAACAATTTTTAAATTTGATCGAGTAGAAGAATCCCATTCTGATAAGGTTTCTCAAAGCATGATAGAATACTGAGTTTGTCTCCAATTCAGACAGCAACATCAGTAGACCAAGGAGAGGAGTCTTGTTGAACCATAGTGAACCATAATTCTAAGTTGCATGAGTTTCACGAGTTATGAATTTAGAAACTAAGACAAACTAGATCAGGCAGCTGTAGTAGTTTTAGAAAACCTGTCGCCAGGTTTGGACAACCAATGAAGGCAGAAACGAAGACAAACTTGTGGTTATAGAAGGCAGAAAAAGAAACAACGGAAAGTAACTCTCTTTTTGACAATCGAAAAGTATCGAGCAACCAGAAAGCTTCAGCAAGCTCTGAAAAAAATAAATTGAAGGGAGGAGACACTAACGGAGGAGTTTTCGAAATTAGAGACTGGCTTCAGAAAAGAAGCAGAACGCTGCATGCATGAGGACAAAATCTGGAAACGAAGTCTCTAGTGAGCATGTCTGGGTATAAGTCTTAAGAATTACAAACATCTTGCATGAGCCCCATTGAATAAGCGAAAAAACTTTCGGAGAAGACCGAGAAAAAAATCCAAACACCACCTTGCATGGACTCGGATTGGCAAGTCACCTCTAACATCAGTATCTCATTTTCACTTCCAAGTTCTGGTAAAAGATTAAACAAAGGCGAAAACTTTCATATATGCAGAGTAGGACAAGTGTGTTCATGGTCTCTAGCCTACTCGAAGTCCCACTCACATGTTCTGACAAGTTTTTTTCCCCATTTTAGGTGCCAACATAAAAAAGCTTAGGTTATATTAGTTCAACAGCAAAACAGTGCTTCCAATTTATGGCCTTCCTTCAAGACTAATAAGGATTTACATACTTTACTTAACGCTGGAACGAGATAGAGTAGGAACCAGTGTTGGGATCTTTAACAGCTTTGAAGTTGTCCATGCTCATCCCAAATCGCCCTAGTATGGAACTGCCCATATCTTTCAGCTTTCCTGTAAATGCAAACAAGATGTTTAATAGTCGAAATGGTCATTGTGAGGTGAAGGCACAACAGCTTGCATTATATGTAAGCATCTTGCCTTTTGCAATTACTAATGAGATTTATAGAGAATACATGACAGAGCTCTCGATGAATTTAACAAATATATTTAACAAATATAAATGGAAGAGTAGCTGAGAAATGACATACCAATCATCTCTTCTTTCAACTTTTCCCGCTTCTCTGCAGCCAATGGCTCCAAGCGCCAGATGGTTCTCCTGGCTTGATCATGTGATGGGTCCAACTCCAAGATACTTTTCATGTCTATAGGTTTTGAAATAGATACACAATAGATATATCAAGAGACAAGGAAGAGAACAAAGTGTCGTTTGCAGTGGCACAACCATAACCAAATAAATAGAACCAAATGACTAGAATATGATTGCCTCTACCTAAATGGTAGGACCCATGTGACCTTGAGAAATATCAAGTAAAAATATACAAGTAACGGTGCCACGTTGAAAGAGCACTCATGGGAATGTAAATGTAGAAACAACAAAATTGAAGTAAATGTGAAAACAAAAAAAATCAACATATACCTACACATTTACCTGCAATGGCTTCTTCAAAGTGTTCAAGCCTTTCATGAGCCTCTGCCCTTCTAAGTAGTGCTTTCAGATAAGAAGGATTCAGTTTCAAGGCTTTTGTGGCTTCCTTAATTGTGTCATCATACCTTCCCTGAGTAATTCAAAACTGTAAGGCAATAGGACTAAAAGATATCCAAACTGGTAAAAACTAAACTTCTTACACTATTAATCGATGCAGCGAATGAAACCATATAGAATGAAGATAAACTTTATCACCTGACAATTAGAGGAGAAATTTTCCATAAAGAATGATTTTTTTTTTCTTAAACAAGAGGAAATGACGACAACAAGGGATGAAGGTAATGGCAAGGAAGCACAAGATCTGATCATGGATGATGATATAGTACCGAGTAACAAATCAGATTCCAAACTAGAAAAAAACTTTAAAAAAATACTAGAAAAAAGGACTTTAAAATAATCGAGGATTAACAATTTCCAGTTAATATTTTTGCTCAGCGACAAATCTCTCACCAATACTGGAAACAAGGTTTATGAAGGAATTATATGTGGAAGGATTATTTTCAAAAGAAAGCTTACCAAAAATGCAATGCAAATGACACATATCTCGTACAATTACATAAAAAAGTTTCCTTTTTATCCTTTGAAAGGCATATAAAGATAAAAGTTTACCAGTTTTAAGTAGCAGATAGCACTATTAGCATTACATATTGAACGAATCTCAGTAGTTGAAGGCATTTCAGGAGCAAGTTGTAATGCACGTGTATACTGGTATAATGCATCTTCATACTGTCCTGCTCCAAAGAGTCTGTTACCCTCCACTTTTGCGTCATTAGCTTGATCTAATGCACTCTGTTTCAAAGAAAATACTAGAGTATCAAATAGGAGATCTCTGCAGATGAAAGCTATAGTAACATAATAACACATGGAACACTAAAAAAAGGAAAAGGAAATGGACAACCCCCACAACCTGATAGTAGCACGACGCGTACAAGGTTACAAACAAACAAGAAGACTCGGATGGATTGCTAGACGTACGCTTGCAGAATGTGTTGACAAATAACCACTAAATCATTGCAACTGACAAAATTTTGAGAAGTTGACCTCCTTTTTGTAACTAATGGATAACATTAACTCTATTAAAAGAAATTGGCTATACAAGAGAAGAGAGGAACAGCATATAAAAAATAAATGACCTGTCACTTTTTTTTAGAAAAAGTAAAACAGAAGATGGCCTGCCACTTCCATTTATAAGAGGATAAAAGATCCCAGACAACATATGCTTTAAAGTGGTAAAACTAAGGCTCAAATGATTGGATTCAGCTTAGAGGTCATTGACTGCATATTTTACTAATTCTATTAAGAAAATTAATATTCCTACACCACTATATATAGTCTACAAGAAGTCTGAACCTTCCCAAGGACATGCCACCTCATATTCTTTCCAATTGTCTACCCAAAAAATAATTTCCAAATGATCTCCACACTTTTCTCATCAGTTACTTCACGAAAGAAAAAGATGGGATCAGATTTTGAGAGGAATCACAACTCATGGTTTCTATAGAGAATATGAAGGGGGAGATGTGAAACAAGAAATAATAACTTTTATTAGGTACAAAAGTAATTAGCCAAAAGCTCTAAAGTTTATGGAACACAAAGCTAAGCTCTTAAATCATATCATACTAGGCTAACCTAAAGTGCCACTAATACTGCTGGTTAGGGCCCACAGAATCACAACAATACACCATGCTTCCATGTCATAGACAACAGTTCTCCCTTTCCAAGTTGCCCCCTCTGTGACACGACAACCCACTCTATAAGTACTTTCACTTCAAACCAAATAACCCTTTCCACCCTTGTGATGGCTCTAACTCTGGCAGCATATACCCCTTCTCATAGGTCAAACCTGGGTGATTTAAACACAAGATATGGTGCCCACTCTGACACCTTATGTTAGGTACCTAACCAATACGTAGAAGCTCTAAAGGTTTTTTTTTTTTTTTTTTTATAGAGTGGATGGAACCTTGAACCTATCCATGCTAGGTTGGCCCAACAGAATGCCCCAGGTTGGGCCCCAAAAGTTCATAAAAAATTCTACATTTCAATAAGTACAACACACAACATATTGCAATGACAAATAACATATCTGTTGAAAAACAAGAACATGGGCATTTTTGGTCATTTTACCTTGTCATTATTTATATTTCTTGATGTAATCTTATTCTACATGTCAAATTATGTCTACGGACCTAATTTCATGTAAATGGGACATGTAGAATAGGAGATATAGAGATTTAGGGTTTTCACTTAAAGTAGGGGCAATGTTGTAAATTAACCCTACCTACTCAACCCTAAATCTAAATAGAAGCTGGAAGGAAGTCCAGCCATGAATTTTCAGTTTTATATCTCAATTTCTCTTCTCCAAGCTCTATCCTTCTCAGTCTCTCTCTTCAATCTTTTTTCTTCTAACTTTTTACATGGTATCAGAGCAGTAGATCGCATCTGGGAAAGATCTTTGTGAGTTTTTTCTCTTCTGTGAAGCAGAAATCTACATAAAGGAAGATTTTTTTCCAGGATTTTGGTTACAGGTTAGTAAAAATCCAAATTTTTCTCCTTTTTTCTCTGCCATAACCCTAAGGTTACTGGTCCTACTGTTCTACGAACACATTTTGATGTTCTAAACTGCCAAAAGAAGCTCTTTTATGCTGATCTGGAGGTATGTGCCAAAATTCCAGAACAGTAACTGCTGACGTCATATGCACACTTGCTGATGTAAGCCCTAGTGCAGGTTCCAATGCACTTTTTCTTCTGAATTTAATCTCCTTGTTGTATTTTCTGGACTGTTTGATCTGCGCACATCTTATAACTGCCCTAATTGTGGTTTTTTATGTGGTGTGGCCCACTTGAACTGGTTGTTGATTTGGAATTTTTGAGGGGTTTATTTGATCTTCTATATCTGATATGGCCGACTCTGGTGAGGTTTACACTCCAGCAAAGGAGTCATATAATCCTGATGGTAAAGATATTATCACTATCACCTCTGATAGGTTGAATGGTGATAACTACCTTACTTGGTCCAGATTTATTAGAATGTACTTGAAAGGTAGGAAAAAGTTGAAATTTATTAGAGATGACCCTCTTGCTCCTCAGGATGATGATTGGGAGGCTGCAGACACCCAAATGATGACTTGGTTTGTCAACAATCTAATATCAGGAGCCAAGTTATGAACTTTGAAACTGCCAAGGCTATGTGGCTGTCCTTGGAAGCTCTTTATGGACCAGAGAGCAATATTTCTAAGGTTTATGAATTATATACAAAAAAAATTGGCTTAAAAAGAGGTAAAAGAACTGTTACAGACTATTATAGTTCTTTTTTGAGTATCTGGCAGGAAATTAATATCTTTCATCCTTGTGGCGAAAGGGAACTTCGAAAACAGTAGAGTCAACTTCTTGTGGTGAAGTTTCTAGATGGATTGGGTACTGAATTTTGCTGCATAAAGGCACAAATTTTGGCCTCAGATGAAATACCTAACCTCTCTACTACCGTTAATAGGGTACAGAGAGCTAGAAAAGATACTAAAGCAGGTGAAGCTATTGTCAGTAAATACATCGGCTACAACATTTAATTCTATTGACCGTCCAAGGGACATACAGGGGCTGGTAGAGGTAGAGGTACAAATAATTCTAGCAAAGGACAAGGCCGAGGAGATGGTAAATCTGAGCACAAGTGTGTTCACTGTGGACGCACCAATTATTACTCAAATAGATGTTGGAAAATTTTTGGGAAGTATGCGTGGGCAAATAATAGTACACATGAAGGTACAACTCCAGGGTCTAAAACTACAATCCCACCTGATGCTCCATATGAATTACAAAAATTGATTCAACAATAACAATGGATCTCACAACAGCAGCAACAGATTTCCCAGAGTATGGCACAACTATTTATTCCCTCTACATCCTTGGCACATATGACTCTTACTGCAATGAGTATGTCTGCACTCTTAGTGTCTTATTCCCCATCTTGAATTCTTGACTATGGCACTAAAAAACACATGTTAGGTATGTCCTCACTATTTCTGATTTAAAAGAGTCTATTCTTGTTAAGCATGTTAATCTTGCTAATGAGTCATTTTCACCAATATAGGCAGTGGGAAATGTTACCCCTGCACCTTTTCTTTCACCTCAATCTGCACTGTTAGTTCCAAAATTTCCTTTAAATTTGTTGTCTGTCAATTAGGTGGCTAAGTCTATGAATTGTTCTCTCACGTTTTACCCTAATTGTATGTTTCAAGATCTTGTAACGAGGAAGATGATTGGTTCCACTCGTGAGAGAGGAGGACTATACTATCTGGATAGCCACAATCCAGACAGTACTTTACATGCTCTACACACAGCTGATTCACCTTTTTTTGATGAAATGTGAATTTATTAAGAGAATAGAAAGGAGCTAACTCCTGACAACAAGAGATTGCAAGGAGGCTCCTTTCTTGGCTAGGGCATCAGCCACATAATTTGCTGATCTCGGAATGAGAGACCATAAACAATTAAAGAGATTTACAATATCCAAAATTTCAAAAAAGGCATCCCAATGGCGCCATGGAGGAGTAGAGGCATTCTGACACCAACCAATCACCACCTTAGAGTCTCCCTCGATCAGGACAGGTCCGGAACAATGATCGCGAAAAACACGAAGCCCATTGAGAAGGCTTTGAAGCTCAGCCATCATGGAGTCTGCAACACCAAGCGGCTCAGAGAAAGAGACGATCTGGTTCCCAAGAGAATCACGGATCACGCCACCAAAGCCAGCTAAGCCAAGGTTACCAAGAGAAGAGCCGTCAAAATTCAGCTTAAGGACTTTGGTAGGAGGCGGGGTCCATTCGCAAATGACAGGAGGCTTCGAGGAGAGGTGAAACTGGGCTAGGCTTCTCCAATTATTCCTGATGGATGATCCAGAGAAAGGGGAGAAAGCCTTTCTAGAATGAAGCCAAGTTGCAATATTGCCTGAGATTCACCTCTTTAGTGGTATCTCAAACTTGGCCATCCATCTCCAGCAAAACTGATTCAAGTAGTTCTAGATCTTCCTTCTAGTATTAATTTCCAATGCGAGTCATGTCAACTAGGCTAGCATCACCGGAGCTCCTTTCATGTTTCATCTCATAAAACTAGTAAACCTTTTGAGCTTGTCCACTCAGATGTCTGGGTTCCTTGTCTTGTGACTAGTCAGTTTGGTCATACGTAATTTATTTTCTTTATTGATGCTTTCAGTAAATGTACTAAGATTTTTCTCATGCGAGAAAAACCTGAAGCCTTTGATGTTTTTCAGCTATTTTTTAATGAATTAAAGAATTAGCTTGCAACTTTTATCCATATACTTCGTACAAACAATGGTCTTGAGTTTATGAATCGTAAATTTGGCTCTTTCTGTCCATCACAAGGAGTCGTTCATTAGACTTCTTGTGTGCTTACTCAACAATAAAATGGAGTTTTCGAATGCAAGAATCGTCATTTACTTGAGGTAGTTCGTACTATGCTGATTCACATGAACTTACCTAAGACTTATTGAGGTGATGTTATTCTTACTGCATGCTTTCTGATAAAAAGAATGTCGTCTTCTGTTCTTGATGGCAAGATCCCCCTATTCAAATTGTTTTACCTACAGCACCTTTGTTGCCAGTGACACCTCGAATCTTTGGGTGCATATGCTTTGCACATATTTTTTATCAATCAAAGGATAAGTTGTCTCCACGGTCTATCAAGTGTGTCCTTCTGGAGTATTCTCGAACACATAAATGCTACAAATGCTATTGTCCATCTATGAGAAAAACATTTGTTTCTGCCGATGCTACCTTTTTTGAGGATGTTTCCTTCTTTTATTCTTCTACATTTGAATCGGCTCCACCTGAACCCTCTATACCTACTCCGGTTATTCCTCTTCCAGTTGATGAATGTGCTCCAGCTTCATGAGATGCTCCTACTAAAAAACTATTGCAGGTATACCAGCGCCGACAATAACCTTCTCATTCTAATCCAGACCCCCTCCTCACATCCAACCATAACTCTTCATTGTCACGTAATTCTGAGGTAAGTGATTTGCACCTTCCTATTGCCTTTTAGAAAGGTGTTTGTAAAGGTACCCACCATCTTTTATCTCATTTTGTCTCCTTCGATTCTGTATCTAATAACTATCGTAAGTTTGCTTTGTCCATCTCCACTTGCACTATTCCTTCAGTGCAGGAGGGCCTGTTGCAACCTCATTGGAAGAATGTTGAGTTGGAAGCATTAATTGATAGGACTTGCCAGTTATGTGACTTACGTCCAAGTGCTACTGTAGTTGGATGTCAATGGGTCTGTACAATTAAATACAACTTTGATGGATCAGTTGAACGGTAAAAGCCTCATCTTGTTGCAAAAGGGATTACACAAATATTTGGGGTGGATGTTTTTTAGACTTTTTCTCCAGTTGCTCACATGTCCTCTGTCCATATACTTATTTCTATTATAGTTCATCATAGCTGGTCTCTAATCTAGCTGGATATTAAAAATACCTTCTTATATGGAGACCTTGAGGAAGAAATCTGTATGGAGCAACCTCCAGAGTATGTTGCTCAGGGGGAGACACATAAGGCCTGTTGACTAAAGAAGGCTCTTCTGCAAGCTTGGTTTGAAAATTTTAGCTAAGTGGTTATATCTATGGGATTTCATAGAAACCATTGTGATCACTCATTATTTATTCTGAAACAATCGTCCAGAAATATTAACTTACTGGTATATGTAGATGATATCATTCCATCTAGGAGTGACAGATTAGGTATTGAAACAGTTAAAATCCCAGTTGGCGAAATCACTTTCAGACTAAGGATCTGGGTCAGTTGAAATATTTTCTAGGTATTGAGGTAACGAGAAGCAAAGAAGGAAACAACACTGACTCAAAGGAAATATGTTACTGATATGCTTCAAGAATATGGTCTTCTGGGGGCTAAACCTGTAGATACACCTATGGAAGTAGGACTTGATCTTCGTGATGATCAGAGTCCAGAAGTAAAAGATAAAACAATATATCGAAAGTTAGTGGGCAAACTCATCTATGCTATAGTTACTAGACCAGATATTTCATTTGCAGTGAGTGTACTGAACCAGTTCATAGAGCATCCACGTAAAATTCATCTAGAGGACGCACAAAGAATCTTAAGATATCTAAAGGGAGCACCAGGAAAAGGTCTCCTTTTCAAACCTAAAAATCACTTGAAGATTGAAGCTTTCTCTGATGCTGATTATGCAGGCTCCAAGCTTGACAAGAAATCAACTACTAGATATTGTGTATTTTTGGGAGGAAATTTAATCAACTGGAAAAGAAAAACAAAATGTTGTTGCTCAGTCCATTGCAGATGCGGAATATAAAGCAATGGCCCACACTATCAGTGAGCTAATGTAGATAAAATTTGTTGTCCAAGAGTTTGGCCTCAATCAGCAAGATCCTATGACTATGTATTGTGAGAACCAGGTAACAATCTTCATTGCAAATAATTCAGTCTTTCATGAAAGAACAAAACATATAGAGGTAGATTGTGACTTCATTCGAGATGCAGTATTGAGGAAAGAAGTAACTACTTCGTATGTTCGGTCCGATGATCAACTTAGCGATATCTTAACTAAAGCACTGGGAAAGCATGAATTCCTGAATTTCTGTGGCATGCTGGGATTGTTCGAATATACTCTCCAGCTTGAGGGGGAGTGTTGAAAACAAGAATAGAGGCATTTTGGTCATTTTACCTTGTCGTTATTTATATTTCTTTATGTAATCTTATTTTGCATGTCTGTAAAGGGGACAAGTAGAATAAGAGATAGAGATAAATAGGGTTTTCACTAAAGTAGGGGCAATGTTGAAAATTGAACCTACCTACTCAACCCTAAATCTATAAATAGAAGTTGGAGGAAGTTCAACCACGAATTTTCAGTTTCCTTTTCTCAATTTCTCTTCTCCAAGCTCTCTCCTTCTCATTCTCTCTCTTCAACCTTTCTTCTTACTTTTTACAATATCAATATGCAGGATTCCTACTAAAGCACCTAGGCTCTTCAAGTATAAACTGTTAAGTTTATATAACAGATTAGGAGGTAAAGAATATGGTTGGAGAACCCCACTTTATTATGTCATTCTTCAACTCAAAGGACAAGACCAGCTAGTTCAACCAAACTTTTGTCCCTCTCTTTGGTTAAAAAAAAAAGTTGGAAGAGTGTCAAAAACCAATGGACCAGCCAGGTTAGCCAAAACATATGTCTAGATTTTCAGAAATTTAGATAGAAGGCCCCCTCCTTTTCTTCTGATCAACAGGGAAGGGATCCCCCACCTTCTCCAACCCCATAATCACACAATGACAGGGAAGGCAGAAGATCCTACTTTGTTGCAAAAACACAATGGGAGAAGTTCCATGGGGCGGAGGGGAGGGCAGTGGTCCTTCCCCCACTGATAGAAAGAAGAGAAGCAAGGGTAGGGCTCCACCCTCCTCCTTTGACCTTCCTGTAGATTGGAGGAGGAGACTCGCCCAATCTTATTTTTCTTTATTTTTATTTCAAAACAATGATGTCAATATGACTTCTCCCAAGTCAACGAACAATAAAAACCAGGTTACTGAACCAGATCTCTCTGCTTCGGTGACCTGGTTGATTCTAATAGCTTTGGTTCAACTTCCTTCCTGTCTTTCTCCACATTCTTGTATCAGTCTTAGACTCTTTTTAGCCTTTGTACCTTTTTCTTCTTAAAAAAATTTAAACAAGTCAATGAAAATTTTAAATTGACACAATTTAAGCTCATTTATAAGCGGCTGACTTCCACCTATCTCTTTGAACCATATAAGTGCTAATAGATATTCATCACCACAAAATTTTAAAGGAGAATACTTCATTAGCCTTAAATGAAATACACAAGAATTCATGATCCCTACAGAAGAAAAAATTAGTTCATGTAAATATTCCTAATCTAAATCCATAGAGATAACTTGTTCTGGACCACATCTACAGCATATAACAGTCTCAAGCAAAAGACGTTTTCAAATAAATTTAAACTACAGAAGAAAGGGGTTGATTTCTACAGATAAAAAAAAAAAATCATATATGACTCTGCCAATGAACACTCTAACCTGTTTCAGCTCATCCATCGTCGATGCATCTTCCAAAGAATCATCTTTACGAGGTCCAGATTGTTCCAACCCATCACTCTCACTTTCACCATCACTGGCAGTTTCAAAGTCTTCTTCCCCTTCCCTTCCTGATTCTTCAGTAAAAACTGTTGATGTCTCTAAAGATTCATTCTTTTTAAGATTTTGTTCACTGTCAGCCTCACCTGAAGTAGAGGTTGATTCTATAACCACCATTTCCTTCTAACAGAATAACAAGGATAAGATATCAGATAACAGAAACTTTTAGGTTGAAAGAAAGCTCCATTTTTTGGGAAAGAAAAAAAATTGCTAGTTTAATTATCACACAGCACGACTCGCTCTCACTCTCTATAAAAGTAAACTATGAATGAAGGAATTCCTGAAATGTACACTTGAAGAGGAAAACAAGGAACCAGAAAAAATTAGACTAGAAGATAATGTAAACTGCAGTAAATAAAAACCAACAAGCAAAAAACGGAAATCAACAATCATCTAATACAAAAACCTGACCTACACACAAAGTAATAGTTTGTGCTGATTATAAAAGTATGAATACAGATAGGGATAAAGAAATGCATCAATTAATACTCCTTTTCAGATTGACAACGGTCAGTAATGATGAAAGAAAGAATAAGAGACCGAATGAAATGATGAAGTCCAGGCTAGCATCAAAAGTCACACTCAGAGCAAATTTAGTTTGTGAGTTCTATGTGAAATTTCAACGTCAAAATATGCTTTTTATTTATTCCTATTTCAAAATTTTATAGTTTAAAATATATTCCTTAGCAATTAGCATCTTATTAACAAAAATTACAATAAGGGTTTTGGCAATTAATACTAAACTCAAATAAAATTAACTGTGATTGCAACAAAACACATAAAAGGAGAAAGAGAGACATTGGTTCACCAATAGGGAGATTGAAACTACGATTGAAGTTCAAGGTAGAAACATGGATCACCAACACTAATATTGAAACCATGATTAAAGTTTGAGGAAGAATGAAAAAAAAAAAAAAAAAACTCTAAGTGAAAGATGGATGTCTAAGAGTAGGATCCAAAAACAAAAGAGATCGAAATATGTCAATGGGACAAAATCTAAGAACTGAAGGTGGTAGAGATGAAAGACAAAAGGAAATAAAGTAAAAAAAGGTCACTCGTTCTAAGGGAGAAAAGTCATTGGCAACCAAGATGAGACAGAGATGATTAAGATGATCGAGAATCTTCTCAATTTTCTTCACTCTAAAACCTTACTTAAGACGAGCTAAATTTACCTGTGGGAAAGCATCAATAGCAACGTTGCCCTGACCCTTCTTATATATAATTTCCTAATCATAGCCCAATAATTTCACCAACAACCTTTTGTTGAAGAGTTGTAGTAAGCAAGTAGCTGAGGAGTGCGGTCCACTCAAATCTGAAATTTTTCTCCCCAGCAAATAAGGTCTCTAATGTAGTTCAGCTTGAACAAGAGCAAATAAGGTCTCTAATGGAGCGAACAAGTATATTGCCTTCCAAAGGCAAAAGGATGGCCTTGCTACAATAAAACAGCTCCAATTCCCATCTCTAATGCATCACATTCTACCACATAATTTTGAGAAAAATTCAAAAACCCATCGTCTATTGTATTTCTCCAGAGATGAAATGAAAGATGGGTAATTTGACTTTTAAGAGCTATGCTAAAAGGATAGGCCATAATTATTATGGCCAACCTGCAACAAGAAGTGAGTTATTTATACCAAGCATTTGCAAGAGCTGAGATGGTCATCATCACCTGTTTGAGGTGGTGGAAGGCTTGAGAGGCCTCCCTTACCCATGAAAAGTTCTTTTTGAAGAGACCTATGTACAAGCTACTAATGGACGCATGATGTTGCACAAACCACCTATAATGACCTATTAAGCTAAGGATACCCATAATTGCATGATTGTGGTCGACATAGGTTAGTCAATCACGGCTGGGTCAACTACAATTGGCAATGTTATCTATTACCCGATCACTCTTTTGTTTCAACCACTTACAATTGGATATGGAATAAAAATCTGTTGAATTTCTTGAAAAGGGAAATAATTCATTGACTTGATTATAACTGAATACAATTGGCCTCTATTTATAATAGAGGAAATAAGTAGAATAAAATTACAATTAAACTACTTAAGTCTCAATTACACCCAAAATCAAACACTTAAAGATAAGCCCTGGAGTAACTACACAACTGAACAAGAATAGAAGAATAGAAGACTAATATACCTAAAATACCTTGTAAGAGAGATTCTTCTGTTAGACTACCTTTCGTGAGACACTTGTAAGAATCATTCATATGAATCGTTGCTCTGTAAGACTTCTTGCTATGAGAGTCATGTAAGACTCTTCCATACCAGTTTTTCAACACTCCTCTTCCAGCTGAAGTTTCTAACTTTTAGCTAGCAATGAAAAAAATTCTTGGTCTTCAAGAAAAAAATCTTCATATCATACTCCCCCAACTTAGATATTCGGGTCACATAAAATTTTATTACAACAACACTTGGGATTCTTCATGGTAGATTCTATCGCCTACCTCATCCTTCATACTTCTCCTTCTATTCTCTCCCTCAAGCTGGGAGGTAATGGCAGTGATCCCAGCTTGAAACAAAAAAATAATTGTAGCAATTATCTCCTCCATCAAGGTGTCCTAAGGGTAAGGACTCAACTGAATACAGACCCTCAAAAAATAAAAAATATGGGTGGAAAAAACCAACTCCAAAGGATTTCGAGCACAGGGTAATGCCTACGATAAAAAAACCCATGTAAGGGCACTAGTAAAAAAATCCAAAAAGAACCAATTGAATCAACTTAACAAGTGGCTGACCTAAAAGGGTTAACAAGAGTCCAAAAAGAGATGGTAGGTGTAAGGTAGACCGCATAGAAAAGGGTTATGGGGGATAAAAAGTTGATATAAACACCATGGTAATAGAGTTAGAAAGAGATTGTAAGTAATACCTCAAAGGAAAGTTTTTGAGGGGTGAGTATAACTTTTGGAAATGACAATGCAGAATATACGCAATTGCAGCAAGCCAACAAAAGAAGGGTGACCTCGGGCCTAGCTGCCTCGTACAATCTCCTTGGAACCAAAATTAATAATTTTATAAGGAATGACTTTTTCATGACAATACAGGAACAAAACCAATTCTGTTGGTCTGAAACAAATAAGTTTAACCCTGACCTGGAGCCAACTTTTTCTGTTTTCTGAAAATCTAGTGCCTGAAGTCCTCCAAAACTGGCACCATCTCTGCAACCATAGCAAGGAAAAGGAATAGCCTTCTTATCAAAACCAGCAAAAGAAACAGCTTTTTTCTCCATATCGTTCTGGAAGGTTAGGGAGGCAAGAAAATTAGGCCAAGGCAGCAGCAGCTTCCAAGCAGTTGTTGGACCTTGGTTATGCAGTCATTGATTGCATCCTCCGCTGATTGGGCTTCAACTGTCTTCCAGGCATCCCACTGTGCTCTCTCCTTTTTGTTCTCATTGTTGGTAAACTTGGGAAGGAACTTATCTTTCTGAGCCGACTCCTCAAAGTCTTGCTTCAAACCCATTTTCTCCTGCTCTTAATCTCGACTTCCACTTCATGACCAACGTTGAGAATTTGTGTATGGCCACTTGCACTGTTGCCCCATGATAGTGGCAGGGAAGAGATTCGGTGAGCTTGCCAACCCGGCGCAATGGCGACAACTATGAAAAAACGATGTCTTGCTGCATTGAAAAGGGCGCCAGGGGAGGGATGACATCCCTCCGGCACAAAGCTTCCACTGCAGGATTCTGATCCTATCTTCTTCTCCCAGTCTAACACGTCTATAAAAAAAAACATTTCTTGAAAATAGTACTATTTTGTCATTGAGTTTTGAATCTCGAAGAGTTTTGATGGGTCAAGAAGCTTCTCTGAAATTCTCTGAAAGCTCTGATTGTTAATGAACATAACCAGTGCTGAAAGACCCATGTGTTGCTGGTGTTTGTGGAGCTTAGTTTCAAGCTTCGTGATGTAAGCTATGAGCACCCTTTCAAGTTACTTATCACATAAGGTAGTAAAAACAACAAGGGAATCCATCCAACCGGTGGCAAAGTCATAACATTCAAAAAGGAGATTGCGAGATGAACTTATGAAATGGGAAAGCCTCATGTTCACATCCTCCCCTTCCTTGCACAAGGCCATTTCTTAGCCATCATGAGCTTCTCCCATCATGTCGTTGATCATTGCTTCAAAATTACATTTGTTATAATTCTTTCAAGTATGCGTAATGGTTTAGCTATTGAAACCCAGCCACTACTATAGTGGTGACATTCAGCTGATGTTGAACCCAAACGAGATGCTCTCAATAAGGGCAAACATCATCTCACTTGGAGAAGTTGACTAAAGATATCAAAGAGTATGATCCAGACAAAATTTCTAGTGTCATTGCAAACATTGGTCCTGCATTTGTTGTCACTCAAAGACTACGAATTTCTAAACTTGCATTTTGGCTGCTACCTTGGAAATTTTGGCTACATTTGTTTCACATCCTGAAGCTGATTGAAGTCAGGATTGTTCATGCACTCAATGAAGTTCTAGTTGGATTTTTGTTTTCCCCTATGATTGGTCAAAGCTAAATCTCTTCAACTCAATCTTTGTATAATTCCTGACATGTTTCTAACTCAATTTTTTTTTTTGAAATGAGTTTCTAACTCAATTTGAAATTGTCCCACCTTATCCTGATGTCTTTTTATAAAGGAAAAACATATTCTGATAAAGCAATCTGGTTAGCAGGAACTCCAACAAGAAATGAGACGACCAAGCTATCAACCATCATGCCTGAACTAAATCTTGCCCATTTGTCGTGGAACTGTTTCAATGACCCAACGCCAAGGCCAGCCATTTTCCATTTCATTCTCACAAGAATTCAAACAATAGAGCAGGCTGACTGGCTCTAATGCAACTCCTTCATTGATATCAAATCCAGGCCTTTCAGTTTGATACCACAAGCTCTACAAATATGTCCATTGACCTCAGAAGCTGAAGCCGATAAGTAGATAAGGCTGTTTTGGGTAGAGTGTCCAGCTTGCTTGGATTGGCTTGATCAACAGCTAGTCAGATTGGTTATTTATGCTCCACTTGGAAGCACCTTGGTTCTCAACCAAATGCAATTTCAAGAGTGATGCTTGAGGTTGAACAAACCATGCCGTTCCTGTGGGTTGTCTGGCCTGATCTTGTCCACAGATCTGCTGTCATCTACCTGGATGGTTTCCAAGCCGGACTGGCTCACTGGTAGAAAATAGTGAGAGGGCATCACAGAAGAAGCTGCTGAGCCATCCTTCTATTTCCTGCTTCATGTCCCACTATGGAAGGAATTCAACCATAGAAGGTTAATCAACAGAGCTCCCTGCATCTGCTGGCCTTATATTGCTGGTAAGTTCATCAATCAAAACTATATTTGTGATAGGTGGATGGGTTTTAGAATGAGAGCAGATGAATATGGGATTATTACGAAAGAGGTTGAGGAAAGTATGAAGCTTTTTTTTTTTTTACCAGATGATCAGAATCAAGCCCTCGGAGATTAAGAACTGGCAAAAAGAAGTGTTTGTGAAGATGGAAGTTCTTTAAATAAGTTCAATGATTTTTTTGAGGGATTGTTGGGACAAAACTTTCTCACCAATAAGTTGAAAAACATGCTTCTTCTCCTACTTATTTCAGCTTGCTGAACTCGTTCCCCAAAATTAATTATTTATTTGTAAACTTCGGGTGAAGGTTCAAGTTGTAAAGCAAATAAACAAGACTTAAACGGGCTAGTTTACATGGATTGGCTTATTGTTTTACATTTGTAGTTATCAATTTACGACTATTTTAACACTGAATTAGGCTATTTTGACCATTTCCTCAGTGTACATATAATAGGCAAATTCAGGAGCAACCTTTCAATCTCTTATTGTTAGGGTTTTGCTTCTGGTTTCTTTGTAATTCTTTTTGTTAATATATACATCATTTATCAAAAAAAAAAAAAAAAAACATATAATGGGCAAATTCTATCATCGTCAAAAAAAATTTAAGTAACTTACAAGGATGTTGACTACCTATTTATACCAATGTTATAAAAATTGACCTGATCATCAACTTGGAGAGGTGACCAGGTCCGGTTGAACTTGGGTCAAGCGCGTTTGCCCGCCATTCTCCCTGTCTGCATTTGGTGGGATGAGGGAAGTATCCCTGCCCTCTCCACCATCACACAACAAAAGCAAGGATGGTGACAGCCCCTTCCCCCTACTTGTGGAGTTGGATAGGGGTGTGTGTGCTCACCATCCTCTGTGTTTCAATTGTCATACAGGGGACTTCTCAGAACAAGTGGTGATGTTTCAATTGTCACACAGAGGGGACTTCTCTGAACAAGAGGTGACCCAGCATAGACAAGCCTAATCATATGGTTCACAGGTTAAATCAGCAAACATGGCTTGGTCAACTGCCTTTCGACCCAATGCCAGGTCTTATAACAATTTGATCTGAACTAGGCAAGGCTCTAATTAAACCCTGTCAATTGGTCGGCCCAGTCCGGGTTTGATAATACTCACATACTTAGTTAAACACATAGCAAACATTATCTTATTTTAAATTAAGTCAAGAAATGAGCCTTAACATAACCATACTCAAGTTTATAATACCTAACTTGATCATTGACCAATCAAATTGATCAGGTTTGGCTCAATCCTGATTAAGTAGGATTTGGTCACCGGTAGACCAGTGAAAATATCATAAATTTAAAAAATATCTTTTTAAAAATTTTAAGGTAAGGTGAGAGCCTTCCCCATATCCGTAGGAAGGAAAAAACACAGCACTACCACTCCCACCATTCATTTCATTAGCAAAGGATAGGCCCCCTCCCCTCTCCTCTATCATGGTAAGTGTAATAATAGGAAGGATGGAGATTCAACCCTTATCATTTTAAATAAAAGGGGAAGAGGCAGCCCCCTCTCCCCCTCCCCTTTTTTCTAGTGCTATCGGGAGGAGCCCTCACCCTCCCCACAAAAAATGGCATGTAGGTCGAAAGCTCCTCCCTAGCTGGTGCTCACTTTGTATCATATAAGAAAATTTTCCCCTTACACAACAAGTTACTTGCCAAACTAGACCGAGTCAACTGATTCACCAGTTAACTCAATGAACCGGAGCAAGTCATGAGACTCATGACCCATTTTGAGTTTTAGAGAACTCTAAAATGAAAGGGGGATTGAGTTAGATTGAACCCAGTACAATCAACCAATCCCATTACAAGGTTTTGTAACATAGGTTGTTTTTAAAAAAACAGTATAAATTTTTCAGTGTTAAAACACAAAACTTTGATTTCTTACAACATCTTTTATATAGAAAGATGGATAGAGAGGTGTGGATGAAAAAAAGGACTAATTTTAATTCTATTCCTCTCTCTTGAGAAGGGGAATAAAAAACGCCACATACAAATAAATGAGAGTCTAATTCAAGCTCCAATTAAATTTATGGGACTATCATTTTGCTTGAAATAGAATTATAACATTGTAAATTTGCAATCAGTACACATTCAGACAACCAATTGATGATTACACAAATTCCTTAGAAAAAATAATCTAATATAAAAATAACTTGTAAAATTAACAAATAAAACGTAAAGTATCCTTCTAACAATGATTTTTGCATCTATTACCAAAGTGAACATATGAGTTGTTCAAGGTTCATGCAAATTAACAAAGTACCAATAAGGTGATGTGAGATACTGGACTATTATTTATGAGGCTTCTTAGTGTGTGGGCATGGAGATGCACAAAACTAAGAACCCTCTTGTTAATTTTCCAAGCATCATCAATGTAGCATCAGTAACATGTACCCCTTAGTTTGTCCAAAAGTTTCACAAAACACAAGTAACACTCAATATCAATAAAGGGCATCTAAAGCTTTGCACATTTTCTTCTCCCCACTACCATAAATTTTCATGCATTAGTTTTTATAGTGTTCCTTGAAATCATCCTACAATGAGAGGTGAAGCGACTAGAATACTCCCTAATCCCAACATGCTCAACTACAGAGAATGGATACTCAAGAAGAATAATCGTTTTAGCAAGTCAATGGTGAGTAGTTCCTTGATCATATTTGAAATTAGTCAAATATGTAGTCTCATCCCTGTCTTTATCATTCATATTAAGGAGCATATCCTTTTCAAAAAAAAAAAAAAAAAGATTAAGGAGCATCTGACCAATTTAAGGCCACCCTTGTGTTTTTTCAACATGGGACACTTTTTTATGTGGTACTCAAGTAAGAGGTGCCCCGAGAAGATGCGACTGAAAACTTTGAATTGCAAAAGTTAAAAATTGCAGTCAAATTTTTATCTGCATGTACAACCCTTTCAATGTCCTCCAACATTCTTGATGTAAACTTTCTTCTCCTATAGGCATTGGTTTGACTAGTTTCAGTGCTACCATTGGAGTATCACTACCTTATTCGGTGTTAGGGCAACTTGCTCAACCCCAACTCCATCCCCATCGATGTAAATAGGTTCAGACATTTTGCTCAATGAAACTAGATAAGCCATGAAGTATGAAAATACTCGGCAGAATTATTAAAACCTCATACTCGCTTTCTATCAAATTATAGACAAATAATAAATAACTCAAACAAAGTTAACTTCAATACACGACTTAATTTTTATTCAAAAACCATGTGATGGATTACAATACCAATCTCCTCACCACATAGCAAAGAGATACCCATAGCACTCCAATAGCCAAATATACCAAAAAAATATGAGAACAGTAACAAACAAAAAATCATAGATAAAAAATTAAAGTTCAACTTAAGAATAATAGAAAAGACACACGCTTGAGTTCCTCGAGGGACTTTGCTGAAAGCAAATTTAAACAAAGAATGAAACTAAAGGGAGGTTTTGTTGATGACAAACCTTCGAACTTTTAAGTCATGCGACTAAAGTTAGGAATCATAATCCTTCGAACTGAGGGATCATATACCTTCGAACTGAGGGACCGACCGCAAGGATGATTTTAAATTTGGAAGTTACGAGAGAAAGAATTTCGGAAGTAACAGAGCTATTTGTTATCAAAATCGACGAACCAGAGGAGATTTGATCGGAGGGACGTCGGGTTTTCATAGAGACAGGTGCTGCTAGAGATCTGGAGAACCTTCGAGGTTAGATGAACTTACACCTTTTATGCAAATATTACTTTTGTACCCCTAGAATATACCATTCACCCGTTCAGCCTGATTATTCATTTAGGTAGAGTTTTTTATTCAAATTTTTTTCATTTAATAAAATTAACACTTATATAAACTCTATAAAATCATTTATTCACATACAAATAGAGTTATAACTATTGGTTAAATTGGGTTAAACTAGACCTGGTCTAAGTTACAGGTTTTATCTAGCAAAAGATATGAGAAAACTCAGTTGACTCGATCGGATTTGTTGGTTTGACCTATGAACTTGAATAACCTAGCCGGCCAGCCAAATCATATTTGAGAGACACCCATGAGGGGGAGGAAGTTTTCCCTAGGCA
This sequence comes from Aristolochia californica, assembly GCF_029961685.1. Taxonomy (NCBI): domain Eukaryota; kingdom Viridiplantae; phylum Streptophyta; class Magnoliopsida; order Piperales; family Aristolochiaceae; genus Aristolochia; species Aristolochia californica. Next base: position 9,492,613 of record NW_027181815.1, read on the forward strand.
AAGGAAGGGAGTCCCACTAGCACTAGAAAGTGGGGGGAGGGGCCTTTTTTGTACAACTGCCATTAGAGACCACAATTAATCCCCTCCCCCCCTTAGAAAATTAGAGTGGAGGCACCTCCTAGAAAAGAAGAGCTTAAGGGTAAAAAGGTAAATTTGCTCTTCATGGGGTTGTTCAAAGCTAGAATCAAACTTGCCTTTCTTGAAGAAGATGAAATCTTGTTAGAATAAATAGAATTTTTCTTTGATTGATGTAATCTTTTAAATTCCTAGAATCTTTCTTAGATTGATGTAATCTCTCAATCTCCTGTAACCTCACTTTAAATTATGTAATTAGGGAATCATAATTGATTGAGGAATTTCCCAAATAATACATTGGAAAAAGTATATGTAGCGGTGGTGGCTGAAGGAAAAAGCAGTCAAGTCTTTTACAAAATCTCTATTTTGTCTCTTGTTGTTCTCAAATTTATGCTCTACCACCTCCCTCTCCTTTCTCCTTTCCTCTTCTCTCTCTTTTCCTTCTAGTTCTAGTTCTCTTTACCTCACTTCCTCTACTCTACTTCTCTTTTCTTCATTTTTCTCTTATTCCCACCCTATTAACCTCTCCTTTTCAAATCTTCCTTGAACTTTTAAGAAAGATAAAGACCCTTACTTATCAATTGGTATATTCTTCATCTCAACCATAAATTGGATAAAAGATTAGTTTGGCCAGACTATAGAGCATATTTTATGTGGAAATATTATAGTTGATAGAAATTTATTCAAATTTAGTTTTTGAAGTGACATGTTTCAAGTCAGTTTTATCTCCATATAGAAAGATATCACTATCAAAGCCGACTAGGGTCCTATAGTAGAACAAAACCAATCAAATAACTGCAAAAGATTCAAAGTGAGAGCTTTACATATCAAGTTATGTACCAAATTAAAGATATTCGAGTCTACTTTTTGGAGTAGCAAGTCATTTGGTATTTTGAGCTATATTTTGTGAGATATTATCATCAAAAGTCATAAAGGTAAGTCCAATCGAGATTTATTTTTTCTTCCTTGAGCCCATTAGACGTTGCCCTCCCCTTCCCTTCCCCCTTATCTAAAGACCCAAAAATTTATTTTTTTCACCATTCTCCCTATGTTTCACCTCATTATATAGTCTCATGTGTTCTACACCCATTCATAAAAAGAAAATCCACATCCCTATATCTTAGGAGAAACAAACTCCCCCTATTTTTTTCTCCCAACCTCCCTAACCTCTCTCCTGATTTATTTTCAGTCAAACCCATGACCCTAGACCTTACTAAATCAAACCCAAACCCCCTAAACACTCTCTCCCTTCTCCATAATCACTTGTACCCAAAACATAATCATGGAACAACAACAACAACAACTTGAGGTTGTTGCTACTCACAAGTTCATATACAAATGTTTGGGCATAAAGATCACTAGTTTGGAAGGATATATGCAATGCCTAACAACTATGTTTCAATCCTACATGGAAGCAATGGTGTCAAGACCCCCTTCCCCTCCTCAACAAGCAATGGATCATGGAACCTTAACAAAATCTGATGTTGGTAAGTTTTCTTGTTCACTACCACAAGATGTTTCCAACCAACCACCCCCATCTTTTTGCACCACCAAAATGTTTTTCCACATATTACCCCACTCAATCTCCTCAAACCACCTCTTCACCAAGCCAAAATTACCACCAAACACCCTAACCTTCTTTTTATTCATCCACTCCAGTTATCACATCCCTTACCCAACACATCCCTACTTTTACACCCAACTATGAAATCCCACCATATCCATCTATAATTTCACCAAACCAACTTAATCAATTCCAAACACTACCCATATAATCCACGACTACCCACCTTGATGCAACAAGAGTTCAAACCTATTTCAGACACCAAAACACTTATTCCCACTTTTACTCTCAATTCTACCCACCTCTAAATCAACTCACTAATCTAATCATCCACACACTATCTCAAAAAAATAACACTCACTATTTCCTTCTTCATCCCCAACTTATACGGATCACCAATGTCCTATCCACATACAACTCACCAATTCCCTTATATTCTCCATCCATGTCAATCACTCCCTCCCCTCCCCAAATAAATCCTCTCATTTCCTACCAGTACAACCATGAAGCAAACCACCAAACCATGTACCACTAAGCTACTTTTCCAACCACCCACCCCCATGATGATCCCCACTTTATTCCTTCCAAGAACTATACTACACATTATCTTCCTATTTCCCAATTCAAACCCAACTCAACTCACTTTCTAAATGCAAACGCTTTGCCAACCAAATCTCATTCATACCAACAACCAAACCCTCACCTTCATGCACAACCTATGTATCACCCACCCTCCCATTCGATAGAACCACCCACTATTGTCCAAGGATAAAATGTTGTTGCTTTAAAAGAAGCTTGGTTATACTGAGATTTGACTTCAAACTCAATAAACACTAACTCAATAGACCAAAAGAGCATAAGCAAAATGAGCTTAACAAGAAATATACAACTCTGGAGATTGAAGACGAGTTCTTATAATGCTTTCATAGTACTTCAACCTTGAGAGCTTTCATAGTACTACAATATTGAGGAAAAGTAGATCTTCCAAGAGGGGTAGAATGATAAAACCCAAATTTATATAAAGCCACACATGTACTAAGCTAGGGAAAGGGTAGAAATTGTAATTTGGGGGTATTTATTTTTCAAAAGTCTAAAAGGCGCATTAAGGGTAAAAGTGGTAAGGGTAAAAGTGGTAATTCAATTTTGTTTTCTAGAAAATCGTGGGGGTGCTACTTTGGACACATGAAGATGAATTCGTTTTATGATTCATTGACTTTCAACCTCCAGGACAAGGTTGATACTTAAGAAGGAAGGAATTATAGAAACCCTAAATTACCTCCAACAAACAAGAAGAAAAAAAGAAAGTGATACTACCTCCAAGAAAAGAGGAGCTCAAGGGTAAAAAGGTAAATTTTCCCCTCAAGGAGTTGGTCAAAGCTGGAGTCAAACTTACCTCTCTTGAAGAAGATGAAATCTTGTTAGAATAGAAAGAATTTTTCTTTAATTGATATCACCTTTTAAATTCCAAGAGTCTCTCATAAAATGGTATAATTTCTCAATCTCCTAAGATCTCTCCTTAAATTATGTAATTAAAACCTAATTGATTGATGAATCTTCCAAATAATACATCGAAAAAAGTATAAATAGGGGTGTTGGCTAAAGGAAAAAGTAGTCAAATCTTTTTCCAAAAATCTCTACTGCTTCTCTTTTCCCTCTCAAATTCATGTTCTAGTACCTGTCCTCTCCTTTCTCCTCTCCTTTTCAAATTTTTCCTTCTAGTTGTCACTCTATCTCCCTCATTTCCTCTACTTCTCTTTTTTTCCCACCCTTTTAACCTCTCCTTTCACTCTTCATTGTAATTTTAAGAAAGAGAAGACCCCTTACCAAGTGGGATTCTTTTCTTTTTTATTGGTCACTTATCCTAGTGTGTAGAAAGGGAGAGGGGAAGTTACAAAAAGACTATCATGCTTCTAGTGTAATGGCAAAAAAAATTAGAGAAGGGAAGATCAGTTAAGCAAATATAGGGGAAGAGCAATGTAAAGAATTGACTCATTGTATAAAATATTGGAGATTGCTTCTAGATTTTGGTAGTAGTTTTGTAGGAGTAGCTAAACCTAAAAGGGTGTCCAGGTGCAGAAGTTGCGATATAGTTTTGTTGGAGTAGCTAAACATGGTTGTGATTAGAAATTTATGTATTGAGAAGGGCAACAACACCTTATAGTTGAGCTGAGCTCAAACTCAAACTCAAGCCTTGTAAATTCTGTTCAAGTTGAGCCTAAGCTTGAGCCGAGTGGTTACAATTTGAGCTAAGTCCTAACTCAATCCTTCTGGTTATAGTTTTGGTTGAGCCTAAGCTTCCCATAGTTCAAATTTGATTCGGCTTGGCTCGATGCCACCACTACATGATAGCTATCCCTCTCATTGTGCTTCTCGTCATGTTTTTTATTGTACAATTTTTCTCTTCTTTGCTTCAAAAAATTTAATAAAAAAGCAAAGAAGGAATATATAAATGCAAAGACCAATAGTCATATTAACATCGAAACAATTGTCGTACAATTTATCAAGTAGGAATAAAATAAAATAAATTGTCTTTACCCCATTCTTTTTTACCTTATTTCTAGTGATTCTAAAATAACAAAATTTCACCTATCTACACAAGTGGCACTCAATTTCCTCTTCCCATGTATCTCCTCTTGGTTCCTTCTCTTGATTTCTCACCCTTGTACCTAGAAAGAGATGATTATGTGAGTTGAGATCACAGACGAGTCACCAAATTTTCTCCTCTACTTCAACCAATGTACTCAACAAAATCGGTTGCACAACAAGTTCAAATTGCTGGATAACATATCCTCCTTGTCTGCATAGCATGGCTTTCTAACCCAATGAATTGATCTCAACTAGGTCACATCAAACCAGATTTTAAGAAGGGTAGATTAGTCAAGTACAGGAGGTTGGACTCACACCTTTCTTTTTGGGCGTAATTTTCTACAATGTTGGATTTGAAATATACCTAATAAACATAATTTTTTAAAGCAATGCTAAATTCTTAATGTCATATTTTTTCATGATGATCGACATGATCCACTAACATGTATTTTTTCACATGACAATTGCTTCTTCGTTGTTGTTCCTAGGAGGTCACCCATCCTATAATTACTCTTGCCCAAGCTCGCTTAACGTCGAAGTTCTAAGTCAGATACCTAGCCAATACAACCCAAAAAGACTAACCATTTAAGGTGTGAAAAGTCAAGTACCTAACTCAGACCACAAACTCTAACAAGAGTGGACGGAACCACTTTGACACCCACCCCGCCCATTCTGGAGCCGCTTCTCATGGGATACGAACGCGGGCCGTGGCGTGCCTAGCTCTGATACCATGTTAAATCAAAATCAAGGGACTGACGGAACAGTCCAAACATCCACAAGAGAGAGCGTAGCTCTCTGGTTTCACGACGAAACGAAGCAAACGAAAGATTAATCCAAATGTTTCCATTGGGGATTTTCCCCCTTTCATTAGGTATTTAACCTTTAGGTTTTCCTGTTACAAAATGGCCCATGGGCCCAAGACAATAACCCCCCCCCCCATTAAGCCTAATCAAATAACCCTATGTACATATCCCAAATTATACAACGATTATGAACATAAATTACATTTAATATATATTTTAACATATCGTAACATCCCTCTCAAATTGATGATGGTGAGTCAACTAGCAACAATTTGCCAACCAAAAAATTATTTCGGGATTGAGACAATGCTTTGGTGAAGACATCAGCCACTTGAAGATCCGAAGAAATGTACGGAAGAGATATTACCCGACGCTTCAAAGTGTCACTGATGGAGTGATAGTCAACCTCAATATGCTTGGTACGCTCATGAAAAATCGGATTGGCTGCAATTTGTATAGCACTTGTATTATCTGCATGAAGCGGTGTAGATGAGGGCTGAGGAAACTGGAGCTCAGCAAGAAGACCACAGAGCCAAATAACTTCTGAACTTGTAGTAGACATAGCACGATACTCGGCCTCGGTAGATGACTTGGACACTCGATCTTGTTTCTTACATTTCCAAGAAATCAGTGCATCGCCTAAAAACATACACTAGCCTGTAGTAGATCGACGGGTATTGGGGCACCTTGCCCAATTAGCATCATTATAGGCAACCAAATGTAGCGTGGAGCCATTAGGAAAGAATAAACCACGAGAAGGGGAGCCGCGCAGATAGCGGATGATGCGCTGAACTGTCGCAAGATGAAGGTGTCGAGGAGATGCCATAAACTGACTGACCTTATGAACAACATAGGAAATGTCCGGGCGAGTAGTAGTCAAGTAGATGAGACTCCCGACTAGTCGTCGATAGATAGTAGGATCATCAAGGAGAGTCCCTTCATCTTTTCGATATTTGACATTGACCTCCATAGGGGTAGCCGCCAAAGATGTGTCCTCCAACCCAGTGAGTGTGATAAGATCTTGAATATACTTATGTTGGTTTAAGAAAATACATTTGAGTGTGTGATGGACCTCCAGCCCTAAGAAGTAGGTGAGGTGTCCAAGATCCTTCATCTGAAAAGTGGCATGCAACACCTTCTAAAGCTTGGTAATCAGTCCAGAGTCAGTGCGAGTCATGATGATGTCATCCACATAAACCAAGAGAATGACCATCACCGCAACAAACTTATGATAAAAGAGAGAGGAATCATACTGACTTTGGGTAAACCGGTGGAGGATAAGTGTGCTATGAAATTTCTCAAAACAAGCCCGGGGAGCTTGTTTAAGCCCATACAAATGACGTTCTAGCTTGCAGACATGATCAGGAGAGGATGTAGACATACCCGAGGGAAGCTTCATATAGATGTCTTCCTACAAATCATCGTGGAGAAAGGCATTCTTCACATCCATCTGATGCAATGGCCAAGATTGAGAGGCTGCAATGACTAAGATAGTATGAACTGTGGTCATCTTGGCAACTGGGGCAAAAATTTTCTCATAATCAATCCCATATTCCTGCTTGTTCCCCAGGGCCACAAGGCGGGCTTTGTACCGATCCAACGATCCATCGGAACGCAGCTTGACAGAGAAGACTCACTTTCTTCCAAGAGGCCGAATAGTCGGAGGGCAAGCCACAATGTCCCAGGTGTGATTCTCCTCTAGCGCTTGTAGTTCAGTTTGCATGGCCTTTTGCTAACACTCATGTGCTATAGCCTGTTTATATCCAGAAGGAATGGAAATAGAGGACAAAGTAGCTACCAAAGATACAGGGGAGGGAAAACCATACCGATTAAGAGGGTGAGAACTACGTGTGGATCTGCAAAGATGGAGGGGAACAGGAGCAGAGGGAGGATTAGGAGCAAGCGCTAGGTCAGAAGGAGGAGAGGGCAGTGAAGCAGTGGGTTGAGGTTCATCAAAGCTCGACAAACTAGACAAAGAGGTAGACGGAAGTGTAACTTGAGAGGGAAAGAAATATTGGTTTTCAAAGAAGACCACATTCCGAGAGAAACGGACTCGATGCGCCTGAGGATCGTAGCAAACATAGCCCTTTTGAGAACTGGCATACCCAAGAAATGCACACATAACGGATTGAGCTGTAAGTTTATGTCGTTCATGACCAGGTAAATGCACAAAACAAACACAACCGAACGTCCGAAAATCTGTGTAGGACGGAGAATAACTAAATAATTTAACAAAAGGAGAGACATGATGTAAGACAGGCGAGGGCATGCAGTTAATTAAATGGACGGAGGTAGAGAGAGCTTCACACCAAAACCTAGGAGGAACGGATGATTCAATTAGAAGGGTGCGGACCATATCAAGAAGGTGACGATTTTTGCACTCAGCAACACCATTTTGTTGAGGTGTCGAGGGACAAGAACGTTGAGAGATAATGCCTTTGCTTTGAAGAAATTCTTGGAATTCTGCCGACATGTACTCGCCTCCAGAGTCAGAGCGGAGTACTTTAAGGTGAGCGGAGAACTGGGTTTCAATGAGTGCAATAAACCTCTTAAAAATGACAAAAACTTCAGACTTAGCCCGTAGGAAGTAGACCCAAGTAAATTGACTAAAGTCATCGATAAAGGTGACAAAGTACTTAATTTGTGCATACGAGATAACGGGAGCAATTCCCCAAACATCACTATGAATAAGGTCAAAGCAGTGGGAGGCATGCGAGGCGTGATGCAGAAATGATAGAATTTTACTTTTGCCAAGTTTACATGATGAACAGTCAAAAGACGTATCACGAAAAGTACAATCTTGATTGCCTAATAAACCGGATTTAAATAATGTACAAAGTACATCCGAGTTTAGGTGGCCTAGACATCTATGCCACAACTTAGGGCCAGATCCAACAACATCACAAACAAAAGAAATTACAGGAGAACATGGAATAACAGTGGATAGAAAGACTTTAAGTGAAAATAGCCTGCCCACTTTAGGCCCCTTCGCGATCACCTTTCCCTAACGCTTGATCCTGCACAACACAGCCAAAGCGAGAAAACTGAACATTACAGTTTTTATCAACCAATTGACCAACAGACAAAAGGTTTGTCGACAGGTCAGGAGACACAGAGACATCAGCCAAAGATGGAGAGAGATCACCAACAGCACTGATAGGCAGTGCTGCCATCAGCAGTGTTGATGTGCAATTTGCCATCATACTTTCTGACATTCGAAAGAGATACCACATTGTTGGTCATGTGGTTAGAGGCACCAGAATCAAAATACCATGGTTGAGTAGAAAGGTTCTGTTTACCTGAGATACCAAAAGTAGAAAAGGCAGAAATGATCATCTGTTGTACCATTTCAGGAGTGAGAGTGGTGGAACTGGCAGGTGCTGGTGGAACAGGAATGACAGGGACCGAAACGGCAGGCGGCAATGTGGCAGAACTAGATGTACTGGTGAATGCATGGTAAGTTGTAGGCTTCCTCCTTGTAGGTCGTGTTGGGCAAATGGTGATGTGATGACCTGACTTCTTACAGTAGCTACAAAACATAACCGACCTCTTGGGGTAGTCCCGAACAAAGTGACCATAAGCCTTGCAGTGGAAGCACTAAACAGAACTGGTGTCCCGACCCTGAGGCCTTCCTTGTGCTACATAAGCTACAGGAGCCAAGAGATCAGCCTGAATGCGAGGTTCCATGCAAGCCTAAGTAGTAAGGCACTGCTCCTCCCGGAGAAGTTCACTCAAACAGGCATCCAGGGACGGCACTGGATGACGATTCATCAGATGTGATCGAGAAATCTCAAACTCGGGACGAAGCTTCATCAAGAATCGATCCCGTTTACTGGTGTCATGTACAACTTGCACAACAGAGAGAGCAGTAGCAGGGACATCCTCGTAAACAATGTCAGTGTAGTCAGCCCATAGATTTTGGAAGCCCGAGAAATATTCTTCAATCGAACGACTGCCTTGGGTGAAATTTGCAAGTTCATATCCAACTTGAAATCTACGGGCCGTGTTGGTTTGACGATAAACCTTGTGGAGGTAATTCCACATATCTGTGGCAGTTTTGTAGGGCCTCAGATTTGGGACTAGGTGAGGCTCAAGAGATCCAAGTATCCAAGTTATGACTCTAGCATCCATGATGATCCATTTTGACAATGCGTCAGCATCGCCAGGTGCCGGATCACTCCCATCAATATGACCCCATAAACCTCTTCCCTGAATAAATAATCGGAACTGAAATTCCCAAGTACCGTAGTTCTTGCCCATGAACCGAATAGGAGCGAAATCGGACTTGTCTGCTGACATGATAAAATCGAATGTAGCAAAATTCATGATGCACCCCCTCAAGATAAGAAATTCCAAATATACCCCTACTTTTCAGAAATTTCAAATAGACCCTTACACTTTCAAAAATCCAAGATTTGCCCCCAGGTTAACAGAATATCGAATTAGACCCCCAAACTATTAGAAATTCAAAAAACACCCTCACAGTTTGAGACATTCTATAATGGCCCCCAAAACTTTCAGAAATTGCAAATCAGCCCCCAAAGGTTCTCAAATTGCATAACAACCTTATGCCAAATAATCAATCGAACGAGCGGGAGAAAAAATAATTCGTACCTTCATTCCCCCTTCCCGTTGTAGCTTCTCCGACAACGAAACCACCGATGGAGCTTTTCTGACGACGGAACCACAACTTTTCCGAGCTCGGACAATACTTTCCGACAACCCCCAAAAACCACCCCTTTCGTTTCCCCTTCTGGCGAGAACCCTCTTTCGTTCGTTTCCCCTTCCAGCGAGAACCCCCGTAACTTGTCCGACAACGGAACCACCCGACAAGTGTTTCCAACGACGCCCGAAATCTAGGCCGAAAGCGAAAAAAAAAACTCGACGAACAACAAAGGTCGTCAGACGGATAATCATCAGAACTTTGATACCATGACAAAATCCTAGGCAAGAGTACTTCCCAAGAGGTCACCCATCCTAGAATTACTCTTGCCCAAGCTCGCTTAACTTCGGAGTTCTGAGTCAAATACTTCGCCAATACAACCCGAAAAGACTAGCCGTTTAAGGTGCGGAAAGCCAAGTACCTAACTTAGACCACAAACTCTAACAAGAGTAGATAGAACCACTCTAACAATAATAAGGTCCATACAAAAATAGGAGCATCTGGAAATTACAAAGAGATGTATTTTGTTTAATTCCTTTAAATTTCCACTTCATTCTTTTCCTTCTATGCTCTAGTTAGTGGCTCTTTTGTCATTGTTTGATAAACACTTATGTAAATCATTTAAAAAGAAAAACTATACTAACCTTTTTTTTTTAAAAAATTATCATGTAAATGATGAAAATACATTGATCATCCTTTAGATTTGCTATGAATGTTTGTGGAAGGTGTTGGTGGATCATCTGTATGACTTAATCTGAGGGCCTCCTAAATCCACTAGTTGGTAAAAAATAATGGTTATGACTAGAATCGACAAAGTTGCAACAATCCCAAATAAATGAATCAAATCACATATATTTTCACTTAGCAATGTAATGTAAACAGAATGAAATGTTCTGAATTCAAAGTTATATTAAAGCTTCTGTATTCCGGGAATTGAAGGGAGAACTATAAGAAGAGCATCTCCATATCCAATTAGTTTTGCATGTAAAAAATAAAAGCAACATTAGAAACAGTTCTGGATGATCCATTATGTACAAAAGAAAATTTGAACTGGTCTAACATTGAAGTGGCCATATGATAATCTCCCCAGAGACATCAGACTGTGTAAGGATGGAAGTATGAAGGACATGATCTACTCTCCTGATGTTTAACTTTAGTGGCACATTCAAAGATCTAGACTACTAATGCCACATTCGAAGATTTAGGTTTGGCTTTGTGGGATTTGATAGGGATGATATACACAGTAACTCCACTTTCTTGTCCAACTAAAAACAAATAAAATCCTTACATCACCAAGAACAACTTCCCTCACAATAACCTTTTTGAGTTCAGATGAAGGAAACTATAGATCAGGGGTGGAATTAATTTTTTTTTTTTAACAAAGTTGATGAATAGATGAATTTGAATCAGTTGCAACTATAAGTCGTCACATGAACAACTTTAACCAACCTAAGATATTTCCCAAAATTGAACAAGAAACAGTGGAAGTTAAAATTGAAGAATCAAGATGTAGATACTAAATAAGCCTAAAACCACCATTATTCACATTGAGCTCACAAAAAAGGGCATCACTTTTGTAGTTGTAAAAAAGAGAGTCATTTTTGTGCAACTCCTTTGGTATCATGGTTGTACAACAAGGTGAGTCGACTCACTACTTAGGCAAGTTAACTTGTTGTTGGAGGATGGAGAGTCAGATAGAGCCCGTGCAAGGGGGTAAGGGGGTCCGGTAGCCAAGTCAGTTCCCGAGTCCAAGTTGTACAACCATGATTGGTACAACAACGGAAGAGAGAGCAAGTGAATCATTCACCTGGAAGGAGGGGAAAGGAGAATGAATCCAATCAAAGATACTTCTTTGTGAACATACCACAAGAAATATTTCATATTAGACCAATGCCTGTTCAACAACTTAGTCGATTGGTAGAGGAAAATCAAAACATAGATCAAGCACATATAACATCATTCATTTCAATTCTTCAATGCTTGCTAGCCCTAGAGTTAAGTGGCATGGAAATCTAGAAAACAAGTAATAGAACTGACTAGAGAATCTACTCTCCAGTTGCAATGCTCAAACCGAGAAAAAAACCTATTACTTCAATCAAAGAAGCTAGAAATTTTAACTCAAAAGTGTTATGAACCAAGAAACCGATAAACAGATGACAAAGACAGTCATTGTAGGTACCTATTAGAAAAACTCTAACCAACAATCAAGTTGTTTACTCTTTATACAAATAATCATTTTTCAAAAAAAGGGACATTAAGAATAAGAAAAAACGTTGACAAACCCCTTCATATGTAGGAAAAATATATGATAGTAAACAATTGCAAGTGATGCTCTTTTGCAGCAGATAACTGCAAATTCTAGAAAATAGATGCCCAAGAGGGATAATTTGTACTCTTCCTATCTTTTTGACTGTAGACACTTCAACATTTTTTTATTTATAAAAAAGCACGGACACTTCAATTACCATGTCAATGTTTGTCTGAAGACTTGATCAATTTTGATTGCATTGTCTAACAATTGGATGGAAATATGCAATAATAAATGGGCACAAAGGATCCATCCTCTAGGTGAGGTCAAAGTTGTTGATTCTTAGAGAAGCTCCTTCACTAGTTATTTCAGACATCTATTGCCTATTATTTGCTTTTGGAAGTTTCTTGGGGCACCTGATGACTTGATAGTTTTGGTTACATTGCCTATCAATTGGATGAAAATTTGGAGCAATAAATGGGCTCTTAGGATCCATCCTCCCGGTGAGGTTAGAGTTGTTGATTCTTAAAGAAGCTCCTTCACCAGTAATTTCATACTTCTATTGCCTATGTTTATTTTGGAATCTTCCTGGGGTCCCTGATGACTTTGATGTTTTTGATTACATTGCCTATCAAATGGATGAAAATTTGAAGGAATAACTGAGCTCTTAGGATCCATCCTCTAGGTGAGGTCATAGGTGTCAATTCTTGATATAATTAAGAGATTGGTACATGATGGAGTCCTTGAGGCTCTTGACTTTACTGATTATGGTACTTGTGTGGATTGAGTTAAAGGAAATCAAACTAACAAATACAAGAAAGGTGCTTGGAGGACTTCTTATATTTTAGAGATAATACACACTGATATTTCAGGTCCTTATGATGCAAATTTTAATGGTAAAAAAAATATTCCATTACTTTTATTGATGACTATACACAATAGAGAAACAATTAGGCTAACAAATTAAGAGTCAAATAGAGGTGGTGAATATTATGACAAGTACACTGAAAAATGACAACTGTCAGGTCCTTTTGCAAGGTTTCTTGAGGAACAAGGTATCATGACACAATATACAATGTTAGGCTCACCATCTCAAAATTGTCTGGCTGAAAGGAGAAATCGAACATTAATTGATATGGTGAGGAGTATGATTAGTAACTTCGATCTCCCATTGTCTTTGTGTAGTAAAACTCTAAAAAATTACAACATATGTAGTTAACAGGGTTCCAACTAAGGTGATTCACAAAACGTTGTTTGAGTTAGGAAAGATTGAAAACCTACTTTAAAGCATGTACATCTTTGGGGTTGCCAACTGAAGTTAGAATTTACACTCCACATGAGACAAAGTTAGAATCAAGAACAATCAACAGATATTTCATTGGCTATGCAAAAAAAAAACTAAGGGATATAGATTTTACTGTCCATTTTGTGCGATGAAAATTGTCGAATCTAAGAATGCAAGGTTCCTTGAGAAAGATAAAATTAGTGGGAGTATTCAACCTTGAAACTTAGTTTTTGAGGAGCATAGTAGTTATCAACCTGCTCCTACATCTTCACATAAATTGGTTGTATTTAATGATAATCATCAGGATTCGATTACTCAAGAACTACCAATAGTTGAAGAACTACATCATCATGACGATATTCTTATAGATCCAGTTACTCAACATTCTTAAACTGAAAATGTTAAAGTAACATTAAGAAGTTCTTCAAAAGTTAGGAAACCTACAATTTTTTTAGATTATGTTGTGTACCTTTAAGAATCTGACATGGACATTGGTGATGAAAATGATCCTATTATGTTTTCATAGGCTATGAGTGGAAATAAATTTATATAATGGTATGATGTCATAAAAAAAGAGTTGGATCCAATGGCTAATAACCAAATTTGGTTTCTTGTTGAATTGCCTAAAGGGAAGAAGGTCATTGGCTATAAGTGGGTTTTTAAAACCAAAAGAGACTCTTTAGGTAATATTAAAAGATATAAGACAAAACTTTTAGGTAAATGATTCACTCAACAAGAAGTAATTGATAATCACAATACTTTCTCTCCTGTTTCAAAGAAGGATTTATTTCGGATAATCATGACCCTAGTAGCTCATTTTGATGTGGAGTTATATCAAATGGATGTGAAAACGACTTTCCTCAATGGAGATCTAGAGGAAGAGGTTTACATGAAACAACACGAAGGTTTCATTTCAGAGGAGAATGACTACTTGGTTTGTACTATATATGGGTTAAAACAAGAATCTCATCAATGATATTTAAAATTCTATAATGTTATTTCTTCATTTGGTTTTACAGAGAATATCATGGATCAATATATATACCATAAGATTAGTGGGAGTAAAATAATTTTCTTAGTCCTATATGTAGATGATATTCTACTTGCTTCAAGTAATTTAGGTTTATTTCATGAGGTTAAATGATTTCTCTCGATGCAATTTGATATGAAAGACATGGGTAAAACTTTTTATGTCATAGGCATAAAGATTGAAAGAGATAGATCCCGAGGGACATTAGGATTGTCACAAGAAACCTATAATTACATACTTTTAGAGAGATTTCATATGAAGAATTGTTTATCTGGTGTTACACTTATTGTCAAATGTAACAAGTTTAGTTTGGAACAAGGTCCTAGAAATGATTTGCAAAGGGAACAAATGAAAAACATTCTTTATGCTTCTACTATTAGGAGTTTAATGTATGCTCAAGTTTGTACAAGACTTGACATTGCATATACAGCTAGAATATTGGACAGATATCAAAGTAACCTGAGTTTGGACTATTAGAGAGTTGTAAAGAAAGTAATGTGATACCTTCAAGGGACTAAAGGCAATAAGCTTAGATATAGGCGATTTGATCATCTAGAGGTTATTGGATATTCAGACTCTAATTTTATGGGTTACCTTGACATGACAAAGTCGACATCAGGATATGTCTTCTTATTAGTTGAAGGGGTCATTTCTAGGAGAAGTGCAAAACAATCTTTGATTGCTACTTTTACCATAGAAGCAGAGTTTATAACATATTTTGAAAAGACATCACATGGTATATGGTTGAGGAGTTTTATTTCTGGGCTTGAAATTATTGCCACAATTCCCAAGCTATTGAGGATTTACTACAATAATTCTGATGTAGTGGTTTTGGCCAAGAACAATAAGAACGGAAGTCGTAATAAACAACTTGACATTAAATATTTAGCTATTCTAGAATATGTCAAAACAAACAAAGTAGTTGTGGAACACATCAGTACTAGAATGATGATTGCTGAGCAGTTGACAAAAGGTCTACCACCTATTGCTTATAAGGGATATGTTGAACATATAGGACTCAGTTCTACTATAGAGTTTTTTATGTGGTTGAGATACCGTTTATGTTTGTCTTGTATTTTGTCAATTGAAAAACTCTGTTAATTTTATATTTATCTTCTCTTATTTAGTTGTAGACATGAATTTTAGAGAATGACAATGTATGTTTAAATTTTTGTCTTGAGTGAATATTTGGAAGTTTATTCATAAAGATATGCGCCACATATGATTCTCATTCAAAGGAGAAAGTTGCATTGTAATACGTGGAAGGTAATACTTGTTCTAAAGGACTTATCGTCATGATTTGTGCAATTCAAATTCTTTATTTGGATATAATGATATTATATCGATGGGAAAAATTTTGAGGATGTGTCAATATTGAATAATACATATTAAGTATTGAAAGTGTCAAGTGGGATAATATTAGGCACCTCCATGAGTTAACCTATTCTAAGGTGGTTTCCCCTTAGATGTAGGGATAATGGACAGTTGTAATTGTCCATCAGTTACAAGTTCTCCTCTTTTGATGAGAAAGAGTTTTTGAGAAATTGGTACGTGAAGTTTTTCATGATAAAGGAAAAAAGGATCTGGTCTAACAAAAAAACATTGCGACTCCATCGATTGCACTTTGGATAGACTAGATATCTATTCTGGAAATTCTTATAATCTGACTACCATGACTGGTGATATGTATCATGGGTTTCCTTTTTTTTTTTGGGGGGGGGGGGGGGGGGGGGGGTTAGTCAACTTGACTTAGGACATGAACTTCAGCCGCATTACTTAGTTCATGTCCTGAGGTCGTTAGTTGAGAGTCGGACTTCAAGTCATGTGCATGACTAACATGACTCAAGAGATCATGTCCAAAGTGTAAACGACGGTAAGTGTTTTTCGCCCAATTTTGGCATTCATGATGAAATGAGCGCCCCCCTCTCATTTCGTTCCCGCACCCCTTCTCTCGGCTTCTGCATCCATCTCTTTGCTCCCTCTCTTGGCTTCGGCATCTCACTCCGGTCTCCCTCTCTCCGGTCTCCCTCTCTCCGGTCCTCCCTCTCTCTGGTCTCCCTCTCTCCGGTCTCCATCTCTACGACCTCTCCCTCTCGACCTCCGTCGCAGCGGCCTCTCCCTCTCGACCTTCGTCGCAGAGTATGGGAGGTCAAGAGGAGATGGAGGCCTTCCTCCCTCGGTGACGGCTTCTGTCAGCCTTCCTCCCTCTCCTCTCCCTCTTGACCTCCGTCGCAGAGCACGGGAGGCCGAGCATCTGTTGCAGAGCCTCTCGATCTCCCGACTTCTCTTCTCTCTCGGCCTCCCTCTCTTCTCCTTCTAGGCATACCGTCGGAGAGCCGCCTCTGTCAGGCGTTGCCCGTTGGCTCGCCGCTAAGGAAGACGAC